>NC_088304.1:5243156-5543156 GCF_032854445.1 Liolophura sinensis | reverse complement strand
CACTTCATGCTTTGGCCATTTGCTCGCCAACCTTAGTATTCTGTGTTTGTCTCCTGTTCCTATCTTGTCAAGATGTGGTTCAAGTAAAAGGACCTTTATTAAGAAATGAAGAACTTTTTGGAGAATATTTTACAACTTTTTTACTTTCATTTTTCCATATTTCTTTGAGTATTTGTACCTTGTGAATATGCGATTCAGTTGAGTCAATAATTTTATTGAAGAATTATTGAATTAAAATGGACTATTGAGGAATAATTTTCAGCATACACTGTATTTCCATAGCTTAGAACATTAATTACAGTGAAAAACATAATTCGACAGGGAGAATTTAAATTTGATTTGGCCATCATTTTTATTAGTAATGCATGAATTCACTTTGGTAACATTGATAAAGTAAAGGAAAAAGTTAGATCCACAGCACAATAGCATATGTGTATTTGTTGTCTAGTCTATTAAAGGAGAAGAAAATTTTAAAAAATGACACTATAGGCTGAAAAGAGCACATTTTTTTCTATCTGGTGATATCTACGTCCAACATTCCGGTTTCCCGACCGTCAAACGGAAAACGAACTGTACTGTTTGCTACCTTCTGGGAAGAGGAGTTTTACCGGAAATGTACAAATTGCACTGTGGCGGTTTCCAACAGAAATTCTTCTCCTAACACAAAAGACTTCAGGACTAGTTCTTTATCAAAATGGAGTTGCCCACAGCAGATTTTGGCACTGACTTTATTTATAATTTATCAACTTGAGGTGCATGTTAGAATTTTTTTTATGGCATGCACCTGCAAGGAAATGCATACTCTTTTCAATGGTATTTGTTTGATATTTAAATTTTCTTCTCCTTTAAATTTTACTAAGATTATTTCAGTGAAGTCATAAAACAATTACCCAGATAACAGGCAGGGGAAAATGATGAGTCAAAATAGCTTTGTTGCATGTCAGTGTTGAGTTGCTTCAGTGATGAGTGAAAACTCCATTGATTTAGGATGATGAAGCAGCTGTTTTACAGATACCAGTTGCTATACTGAGAAGGTTTTCACTTTCTGAGAAGCAGTGAAGTGGGAGAAATCTGTACAAAGTCTTACAAGTTTGCCACTGTCCTTAGTTAGGTTTCTGTGTAAGCTCAGCGTACACAAGAGTTTTTTGCGGAGTTTGTCCCAGTCGCTGATGCATGGCTGTTCGACTTTGTATTGATTTGTTTGATTGGTGTTCTACACCGTACTCAAGAATATTTCATTTATATGGCGGTGGCCCGGGGTAAACCCACAGCCATCCTCAGGTTGCTGGCATACCTTCCCGCGACTTTGCTTTCCCCAGCCTGGTTTCCTGCCACCATAATACTGGCTGTCGTCGTCTAAGTGAAATATTCATGATTATTGTGTAAAAAACTAATAAAATATATAAATTATTTATTGGGACTTGTTCAGTACATCAGTAAACAATTATGAAATAATTTAACAAAAAAAAAAAGACAAATTTAACATTGCAGCATTGTAAAGTTTGTTTGTCAGGGGGGAAATAAGACTTGGACCTTTATAGTGCTGTTTGTGTATGGACCAGAAACAAGGGACCTAGGAGCCTGTAACCATTGCGTTCGTGCTAGCATCCTCTCTGGTCGTGGGTTTTTCCACACGGCTTTGCTAAGTTTGCGTTCACCATAATGCTAGTCGCTGCAGTATAAGTGAAATATTCTTGAGTACAGCGTAAAACACCAGTCAAATAAGAAAAACAGGGTCACGAAGTTGTTGGTTTCACCACCACCCCCTCCCCGGCCTCCCACCCCCATTTACCAACTCATTTGCTCCCTCTGTTGCTTCAGTGATGAGGAAAAACCACATGCATGATGTATGATGATCTGGGCAGCTGCTTTTTTCAGATACCAGCTGCCATGTTAGACTATTTCACTTCTGAGAAGCAATGTAATGAATGATGGGCCAATGTCAGGGTAGGCCGTGATCTAGTGGTTAAGGGCGCTTGCTAGGACACATGAGGTGCTAGCTAGGACACATGAGGTGCTTGCTAAGATACATGAGGTGCATACTAGGACACGGGTAAAGGCTCAAACCCAATCTTGGACAGAGAATTTATGGAGCAGTCGATGATACTGCTGTTTACGCAGTCTAACATTTGTTGGAGACCACCTGTGCGGTTTGCAAACCTCCGCATATCGCATATCTTAACATCATTGCTGGGTATGTTAGTCCATGTAACTTGCCAACCATCAGTGGATTAAACCAGGCACTCTCGTTTTCTCCACTCCGATAACAGATTGCAGTTGTGTACCTGAAAAATTCACTGTGGTGTATCTAGCTGCTACTGTAAGTTTTGGAGCGTAACACTTGTGCTGTGTTAGCGTCCAATGGTTTCAGTACCACCATCACCGTTCCCCTTCCATGCACGCCCACCAGACACACCCCGACCCCCACCCCAAGCCCCACCGCTCTACCACAAGCCCCACCCCTCTGTTGCTTCAGTGATGAGGAAAAACCATTTCCATGATTCTTGATGATTTGGGCAGCTGCTATATCAGATACCAGCTGCCATCTTAGACTTTTTCACTCCTGAGAAGCAGTTTATGACCAGTTGATGTCATATTAACAAAAAAAATCCCTCTCTAAGGCTGGGATTAAACCATCACCATTTGCATCAGTCGTGTTAACCAGGTGGATTTAATCCACCCCCTGATTTTACTAGATGTGCATCTGTAAGTTTATGGCTGTTTCTGTTAACAGGTACATCATGCCGTGGGAGAGTGAGTTCATCGACTCTCAGAGGGTCTGGGCTGAGTACGCCCTGAAGAGACAGGAGGCCAACGCCCAGAACAGGTGTGGTGTTTGTTTTTACAACAGTTCTACCTGCCTGTTTTAAAATAATATTACCTTATTCTAGAACAATACTACCTTCTTCTGGAACAGTTTTTCCTGTTTTTTTAAACAATACTACCTGATTCTAGAACAATACAACCACTCTATTGTATACTAAGGCCACACCAGTTCTAATGGTTTTACAAGCAAAATAAGTAGGGGGTTTTCAGTGTTGGAGGAATGAATGAATGATAATGGCTTAATGCCACACCAGCAATTTTCCAGGGAGCAGTACTGGGGAGAGTATAAACATTAAAATAAAACTTGAACATCATCTAATTTCTGGAAAATGTAGACTATCCAGGCAATTTTCTGGTCAGACAAACTAAAATGGTGGATTATCAGTTATATTTTTATTCCTGTATTAGATTTTTTAGTGTGGACCCATGAAATACAGCATAAAATTGATGTGACCTAACACACTGAAAACCCAAAGCACACTTGCAAACCGCCTGTATTGAACTGAAAAGAAGTGAAACAGGTGTATAGCTTGCCGTGTGTGTTGTATTTTTATAGGCGCCTGACCCTAGAGGACCTTGAAGACAGTTGGGACAGAGGAATCCCTCGTATCAACACCCTGTTCCAGAAGGATCGCCATACCCTGGCCTATGACAAGGGCTGGAGGGTACGCACAGACTTCAAACAGTACCAGGTAAAAACTGAACTCTAATTAATCTACTCAAACAGAGAGGGGGAAACAGGTGGAGTCTTACTCCCGTCAGTGTATTGTATTTTAAAGTTGTTTCAGTGGAGAAAATATTTTTCCTTTGTGATTGTGATAAAATATCAAAAAATTATTTTTATTAATGCCTTGAAGACTTTGTTTAGTCATGAAAGAATATGACACAAGTTCACAAAATTGAATAGTGGCTGCTCCAGTAACTTGGCAACATTAGGAATTTGATTTCATTTATTTGGTTAATGATATGCTCCTCTTCAGAGGTGCAGATGGGATCCATGATAAATTTATTAATATTCTGGATACTATAGGCACAGAAAAAGCTGCCACATTTTTCTACGTTAAATCTTTTCATAGCCTAGTTGTTAGCATGCTGCACTTGGATACTGTAAGCAAAAGGTTATGCTGAGTGAAAAATACAGTAAACTGATAGTAAACATTAAACTGATACTCACATATAGTAACCGGCCCCGCTAGCACAGTTGGTAGAGTGTCTGCTTCGGGAACGGTGGATCCAGGTTCAACCTTGGATCGAGTCACACCTAAGACTTTGAAAGAGGAAGTTGCAGCTTCCTCGCGTGGCATTCAGCAGGAAGGGGATAGTACTACAACTGGTTGACCCATATCAGTATAATGGCTCGGGCAGGGCGGCTTACATGCCTTCGGTAAGTCGTCTTGGTGAAGCAGCACTAGATAAAAGAGCGGTGGAAATCTGCCCTGCAACAAGGAGGCACGTTACATGCATTCTAAGGATTCCTTCGTCGTTGAAAAATAGACTGAAAAATTGTTAAGTATGACGTTAAACCCCAAGCACTCACTCACTCACTCACATATAGTACATTGGGTAAAGATTTGTCTGCTTCCATTGACAGGTGTTGAAGCAGAATCCGTTTTGGTGGACTCACCAGCGCCATGACGGCAAGCTTTGGAATCTGAACAACTACCGTACGGACATGATACAGGCCCTGGGAGGTGTGGAGGGAATCCTGGAACACACTCTGTTCAAGGGCACCTACTTCCCCACATGGGAGGGTCTGTTCTGGTATGTGCCACTCTCTGTCACCTTGTCTCACTTCAGTGTACAACAACTTTGTGGTGTGAGATGTCATGGAATATCAGTCAGATAAATAAATATTATAAACAAAAAAGTATTTGTGTTTTTGTTCTAGAATTAGTTATTACACATTGCAGCGTTGCTTAAATAATTTCATTTAGCCTAGGAAAGCTTTGAAATAACAGAAACTTTGTGAGTTTTGTTTATAAACAGATATTTTTAGTTTGTTTTTTTTTTAGGGCCTTACGTTTCTTGGTTGAAGTATTTAGTCACGTGAAACTTAATTGCAATGACCCATACTGTTAAGTGAGATTTCATGGCCGTTGATGTTGTAACAGGGAGAAGGCAAGTGGATTTGAGGAGTCCATGAAGTACAAGAAACTGACCAATGCGCAGAGATCCGGTCTGAACCAGATCCCCAACCGCCGCTTCACCCTGTGGTGGTCACCCACTATCAACAGAGCTAATGTAAGCACCAACAATCAGGGGAAAAAATCCTCACTGGTACATCTGGTTAAAAGCATTATTCTAGCCACATATCATCAGCTTGTGAAGGCAGTAACAGAGTCACAGTTTGTTTTACAAAGCTGTCAAGGCGCTGCCTCATGCACATTTACCATGGTTACGTATAATATTACTGGTACAGTTTGAGACTGCTTGGTTAAACAGGCCCCAGGAAAGTGAATCAAACTTCTCTGTGACCAGTACCAATTCTGCTTGTTCTTTACAATTATATTATTGTTTACTCTCAACTAATCATATTTCCCTGGGCAGTCAAGCTATCATATTTCCCTCTGCTCTCATCGAATAATATTTCCCTGTGTTCTCAACCATGATATTTCCCTGTTGTCTCAACCAATCATATTTCCTTGTGCTCTCAACCAATCATATTTCTGTGTGATGTCAACCAATCATGTTTCCCTGTGCTCTCATCCCATGATGTTTCCCTGTGCTCTAAACCATCATGTTCCCCTGTGCTACCAACCAATAATATTTCCTTGTTCTCTCAACCAATCATATTTCCCTGTGCTCCCAGCCAATCATATTTTCTTGTGCTGTTAACCAGTGATGTTGTTTGTCTCTCCTGGCAGGTGTATGTGGGTTTCCAGGTGCAACTTGATCTTACAGGGATCTTCATGCACGGGAAGATCCCCACCCTGAAGATCTCCCTGATACAGATCTTCCGTGCCCATTTGTGGCAGAAGATCCACGAGAGTGTGGTCATGGATCTTTGTCAGGTAAAACAACAAAAGCCATTTAGGATTATTCCTCTCTTTAATAGTGAAGATTTATGTTGAGAAGTTTCTTGTTTTGGATCTTATATTACGACGCAAGGTCCTCTCGGGCATTTTGGGCTGAGATATGGGTATGTGCTTGTCTTATAAGGTCGCTGGCTCAAATCCAGCTAGGATTTACTCCGCATTCTCTGATTTAATGTAGTAACATAATACAGGTAATACCATATGCATATGAAAATTGATCAACTGGTCATTGTCAGAAAAGTGAAACGGACAGATGTACATGTATCAGTTATTTGAGCTTGCCTTTTATAGCAAAACAAGTATCTTACCTCCAATTTACAACTACATAGTTACATTCAACTTCTGAAATTAAAATATTGGATTTTAAAATGAGCAGTATTTTTTTTCCTTATGCCTGCCCCTACATCAACTAATAAATCTTGTCAGCTTGCTGTGTCACTGACTATCTCTTATATTTGATGTTGTGTTCAGGTTTTTGACCAGGAATTAGATGCTTTGGAGATCGAAACCGTCCAGAAAGAGACCATCCATCCGAGGAAGTCGTACAAGATGAACAGCTCGTGTGCTGACATCCTCTTGTTTGCTGCCTACAAGTGGAATGTCTCCAGGCCTTCCCTGCTTGCAGACTCTAAGTATGTGTGAAATATGCAGAAAATTGAAACAGAAAGGGCAATTTTGCTTTTGTACTATGTAAAATTAGCATTTTTTTGTTTTTTTTTTTGTTTTTGGCTACTGGACAAAAATTTGTGTTCATACTGCCAGTAATAGAGTGGCAGAAAATTGAAACAGAAAGGGCAATTTTGCTTTTGTACTACGTAAAATTAGCTTTTCTTTAAATTCATTAAGGCATTTTCTAACAAAATTGTTGATTCCCACAGGGATGTGATGGACAGTGCTACCACACAGAAGTACTGGATCGATGTCCAGCTAAGGTGGGGTGACTATGACTCGCACGACATCGAGCGCTACGCCCGGGCCAAGTTCCTGGACTACACCACAGATAACATGAGTATCTACCCCTCCCCCACGGGGGTGCTGATTGCCATTGACCTGGCCTATAACTTACACAGGTGAGACTGGGGGGCTGGATGGGAAACTGATCATATCTTTGAGGGATTCTTTGTTATCTCTCCACCAGTTTTTCTGTAAATATCCGAGGCTGTATTTTGGGCAGCAGTATTACATGGTATTCAGTGGAATTGTGATCAGAATCCTATCAAAACTATTGTTTCCTCTAAGAATGCAAATAAATTTCTTCTGTGCCAGCCGTCATCTCTACAACTTAAGACTGGATTAATGCACTAATTTTGAAAATTCATGTCTGAGCAAATTGTATTAAGGGTTTTGTTTATTTTTTTCCCGTGCTTCAACTTCTGCTGGTCTGTCAATCTTCCATTTCTTTGCAATAGCTGTTCCACACATTGTCCAGTTGTGATAAACTTTTGTGTGCAGATTCATTTCGTGTAACCTTCAATCGGGCTCCATAACCAGCCAATCCTGTGCAAAAGTTTTGCAAATGTAACGATTTCCATGATGCTGATTGATAATAATGCTCAAGATATTAGTTTTGCGGACATGTTGATTGTTGTTCTGGGATAATATTTATTATGGCATTATTATTTATCTACTTGCAGTGCTTTTGGAAACTGGTTCCCAGGATGTAAGCCACTCATCCAGCAGGCTATGGCCAAAATCATGAAGGCTAACCCTGCCCTCTATGTGCTAAGGGAGAGAATTCGTAAGGGGCTGCAACTCTACTCCTCTGAGCCCACTGAGCCTTACTTGAGTTCCCAGAACTATGGAGAGCTCTTCTCTAACCAGATCATCTGGTTTGTGGATGACACCAATGTGTACAGGGTCACTATACATAAGGTAAATGGTGTGATAGGGGTGGTACATTCAGGTGAAAGGGCAGAAATATAAAGCTCTGGGGCAACTTTCACAAAACTTTGTGAATCACTTTTTGTAACTTTTCTCGTAAATTATGTCATCTTATGGCAGTATAACCCAGTCTGGAATATAGTTACGAGTAATATGACTAAAGAAGCTTAGTGAAAGTGTCCCCTGAAGAACAGCCTTGTTGATTATAAACCTTGGAACAGTTTGCTCAGAAGTGTTTTAAAAGTTTTTTAATTTAAGTGTTAATAAAAGCCTTTCTCCAGTACAAAATAATTGGACTTCATCCATCAAATACATGTAAGTAAATACACCTAGTTGTGGGTTTCCTCTGACCATAATGCTGGCCGCAATCATAAAAGTAAAATATTCTTGAGTAAGGCGTAAAACTCAAATGAAATAAAAAAATAAAACAGAACAGCAAAATACATATGTCTGTTTTGTAGACGTTTGAGGGTAACTTGACAACGAAGCCTATCAACGGAGCCATCTTCATCTTCAACCCGCGGACAGGCCAGCTTTTCCTGAAAATCATTCACACATCTGTCTGGGCCGGCCAGAAACGTCTGGGACAGGTAAGATAACACTGTCCACATCCTCTGGATGCGCTGAAAACAAACTTATTTCCTTTGAACTCATTATTGTCCAACCTCCCTTCCTTTGCTAAATTATTCTTTTCACAGTAGGTTGATATGCTGACATTTTTTAGTTGTTAATTCTGTTGTTTTGTTTTTTCTCACACATCTCCTACTTTGTTATTCTTGAAGACCGAGGTTCTATTTAATAAATTAAAAATTATAAATAATCTCAATGAAGATTCCAATTTTGTATACACAGACTTGAGATTTTTCCTCTCTTTTTTTAGAAGTTTTAGTTTCCTATTTATTTTCCCATTGTCTGTCTGTCTCAAGAGCTACAGCAGTAAATATTTATATTTACACCATGGTCATTATTTCTACATCCAGCTTACAAATACACTTGATGTGATGTTACAAATAGACTTGATGTGATGCTACAAATATCCTTGTGATGTGATGTTACAAATTGACTTGTGATGTGATGTTACAAATTGACTTGTGATCTGATGTTACAAATTGACTTGTGATGTGATGTCACAAATTTACTTGTGATGTTACAAATAGACTTGTGATGTGATGTCACAAATTGACTTGTGATGTTACAAATAGACTTGTGATGTGATGTTACAAATAGACTTGTGATGTCACAAATTGACTTGTGATGTGATGTTACAAATTGACTTGTGATGTTACAAATATACATCATGTTAAATATATTCTGTCCATCCTCTAAAGCTGTCACTTCTAAGAACGTGTCAAAATAACCATCTTATATATGCTGTCCTTTCCTGTCACAGTTGGCTAAGTGGAAGACAGCTGAGGAAGTAGCCGCTCTGATTCGCTCCCTGCCCGTGGAGGAACAGCCCAAACAGATCATCGTGACCCGCAAGGGTATGCTGGACCCTCTGGAAGTCCATCTGCTGGATTTCCCTAATATCGTCATCAAGGGGAGTGAACTGCAATTGCCATTCCAAGCATGTCTGAAGGTAAGACTGTCTGCAGGATTCGGCTATAAATGAGGTGGCAAAGTCACTGCCAGATGTGATATCAGGAATTGAATGTTTAGTTGTCCGCTTACTGTTGTAAATTTAGTCTCTCCGGCTGTAAGTGGGAAGGTCTGCCAGCAACCTGTGGATGGTCGTGGGTTTCTGCCGGGCTCTGCCCGGTTTCCTCCCACCATAATGCTGGCTGCCATCATATAAGTGAAATAATCTTGAGTACGACGTAAAACACCAATCAAATAAATAAATAAATAAATTTAGTCTAGATTGGGATACCCTGTTGGTTTGTATAATATTTAAGGCAGGTGAAAGTGTCATATTTTCTAATTCAGTTGAATATTATTATATATATATCAGGTAAATCAATAAAATTTGATAATTTGTAATGCTTAATATAATATTGCTTAAGTAAGGTATAACTGTTTGTACACAATGAATAATGTGTTATTAAAGGTTGAAGATAATCATGAAATTTGAGGTTAGCCATAGTAGTGGATATACAGCAAAAGTAAATAAATGGTAATGGTTGAATTCATGGAAATATTATAGTGAAAAGTATGTATGATATGGCTAATCCTTTTGTTGTTGTTGTAGGTGGAGAAGTTCGGAGACCTGATCCTGAAGGCCACAGAACCTCAGATGGTCCTGTTCAACCTGTACGATGATTGGCTGAAAACCATCTCTTCATACACTGTAAGTCAGGCTCTAGTAACACTGGTGCTGGAAGGGTGCCATTTTGTAATCTGTATTCAGCCTATATGATGATTGGCTGAAAACCATCTCCTCATACACTGTAAGTCAGGCTCTAGTAACACTGGTGCTGGAAGGGTGCCATTTTGTAATCTGTATTTGAATACTCTGTGCTCAGCCTGTACGACGATTGGCTGAAAACCATCTCCTCATACACTGTAAGTCAGGCTCTAGGAACACTGTTGCTGGAAGGGTGCCATTTTGTAATCTGTATTCAGCCTGTACGATGATTGGCTGAAAACCATCTCCTCATACACTGTAAGTCAGGCTCCAGTATGAAACACTGCTGACTAGGAAAAACTGTTTGAGCTATTCTTGAATCGACTGTAGTTTGACGTTGTTGTATCCACGCCGACACTCTGTCAGCAGGCTGAAAAGCCTGTTGTTCAGTGATGTATTATAAGTTTAAACTGGTCTAAAATGCCATGGGATTTATATTAGAGCTAAACTGGCATTAAGATTTAAATCTGCCATAAATCTCAGTACACTTTTGAACAACCAGTCCACTGAAAGAGGTCTGGAGGAAAAGTATTCTTAGAAAATATAGCCTAGTACTGCTGGCTCTGAATCAGCATTTTATGATTGTAATACTGGAGGAATGCTCTGGCTGATGAACAGTTAGTATAAATACAGAGTTCTGAGTTACCCTTTAAACCTAAGCATGAAGCAAGACTTGGCTCAGTCTCAGACTAGGCCTCCCAGCCACTTGTAATGTAGTATGCCGCTATCCCAGTCAGTTGTGTAGTCTAACATTCATTGGTGTCTAATTGGTCTCCACCAATATTGTGTGTATGTGATATGGGGAAAAGTTTGTCAGTAACTTGCCAAAGGTCTGTAGTTTACCCCCAAGCACTCGGGTTTCCTCCATTTAACCATTATCGTCTTAAGTAACAAATTCCTTAGTATAGCAGTCGAGAACAATTATAGGCGAGTAAGTACATCAAACTTGAGCAGTAAACTGATTTGATTGGACAGGCATTTTCTCGCCTGATCTTAATCTTGCGAGCCCTCCACGTGAATAATGACCGGACGAAGGTCGTGCTTAAGCCTGACAAGACGACGATCACGGAGGCTCATCACATCTGGCCGTCGCTGTCAGACGAGGAGTGGATGAAGGTTGAAATGAGGCTCAAGGATCTGATCCTCGCAGACTACGGAAAGAAAAACAAGTGAGTTTAAGGTCAAATGTACTCTCCCCACAACAAACGATTCCATTATCCAACCTATCGGTTTGATCATGCTCTGTGTGAATTCAAGGTCAAATGTACTCTCCCCACGACAAACCATTCCATTATCCAACCCATCGGTTTGATCATGCTCAGTGGAAGTACTGAAGAGAATTAGTGTATATTTTCTTGAAAAATATTAAATATATGGTATTTCCAACTTGTTTTGTATGGAAATATCGATATGGGTAATGTTTGGAGAATCTTCTATATAAAGGGGAAATCAATAAAAAAAGTGGTGAACAGTGTTTTACACATTTGTGATTATTGCTTAATGCAATTTTTGGTACAAATCAAAACTTGTAATGCTTAAATCCAGATTTTCTTTTGTTGGTTTCCGGACTAATGAGGACATTATAGCTAAACTTGCTAGCCTTTGTATTATTAATAAACAACATTTAAACACTAATTGTTCAACTGCAGTTGTTATTTTCTTGAGGGTGAAGTAATAATCTCTAATTT
The DNA here is from genome assembly GCF_032854445.1 of Liolophura sinensis. Taxonomy (NCBI): domain Eukaryota; kingdom Metazoa; phylum Mollusca; class Polyplacophora; order Chitonida; family Chitonidae; genus Liolophura; species Liolophura sinensis. The sequence continues at coordinate 5,531,382 of NC_088304.1, read as the reverse complement.
TCTCACAGCGTGAATGTAGCCTCTCTGACCCAGTCAGAAATCCGTGACATCATCCTGGGTATGGAAATCTCCGCGCCCTCCGCACAGAGACAACAGATTGCTGAGATTGAGAAACAGACCAAGGAACAGTCACAGCTCACTGCAACAACAACACGGACTGTTAATAAGCACGGAGACGAGATCATCACCTCGACGACCAGCAATTACGAGACCCAGACGTTCGCCTCCAAGACAGAGTGGCGCGTGAGAGCGATTTCGGCCACAAATCTTCACCTGAGAACTAATCATATTTATGTATCGTCTGACGACATCAAAGAGACTGGATATACCTACATTCTGCCAAAGAACATCCTCAAGAAATTTATTATCATATCAGACTTGAGAGCTCAGGTAAGAGAGATAACATTGCTTTGAAATTGGTAATTGCTCAATTATACTTTGATGCAAGAATCATCACATGTAGATGAGATCATTTCATATAAATCATTGTGTTATGGAACCAGGGTATCCGTTTTGTCCCATAATCTGCTTTATATAAGCCTACAAGGAACTGAAGTAGCTCTTACAGGTTTTCAGGGTTCACATTGAGAGATCAGATCAGACAAAACAAAATGCTTCTCCACAATTGTGAGTTCCCATCTGCAGAGATGTAATTGTTTCTGTGTATTGGCAGATTGCCGGTTACCTGTATGGAGTTAGCCCCCCTGACAACCCACAGGTGAAGGAGATCAGGTGTATTGTGATGGCGCCTCAGTGGGGGACCCACCAAACTGTCCACCTGCCCAATATCCTACCCGAACACGAGTACCTCAAGGTAAGAGTTTAACTGTTGTGTAGCCATGATTAAACAGGTACCTTTTCATGATTATTAAGGGTTTTCCATGATTAATTTTTTTTAATATTACTAGTTAATCAGTAGTTCTGAAGAAATTGTGTATCGTACCTTGATTTTTTGAAGAATGACATTTTGATATGGGGTTTAATATCATTATTAAACTAAGTGACTTCATACTTCTGTATGTCTCTCAGATAAGCTAGTCTTTAGTTCTGTTGTGTGGAGAAAAGAGTCACAATAATGGTGTGTTTAGCTACCGACAGGCATAGTAATGGAATTAGCGGGTGGTAAGGGAGTTAAACATGATAAGTTTTAGCAATGAAAGGTGAGTGATCACTTGTGCTCATCTTGTTCTCACCTGGTTTAAAATTTAGCACTCTGTCTATTTGCCATAAAAAAGTTATTTGTGCATCAGTTTATCGTCTGATTTACTCGCCTAATGCTCATGCTCAAAATGGCAGGAAGGAGAGTGAAAAAGTGCTTTCCAGTTTTTTTCTCTTGGTACATCATGTGACTATTTCTCTCATGCCCTGGGCACAGGGTGGGATATACCAAGGTGGACCAATAAGCACATGCTCCTTGTTTCTTGTCCACAGGAGATGGAACCCCTAGGCTGGGTACACACTCAACCCAATGAGCTACCCCAGCTCTCCCCGCAGGACATCACTACCCATGCTAAAATCATGTCTGACAACCCTGTGTGGGACGGGGAGAAGACAGTCATCATCACCTGCAGGTAACACGCACATGCGCACACCTGAGAGATGGTTGACAAAGCCATAGCTGGCTGATTACAGCCGATTGGCTCTTGACCATTGATGCAACCGCTTCAAAACCAGCTCTAGCAGGTTAATCAGTGGTGCATGGTCACATTAGCAGACCAAAAAATGCTTCACCATGACATTAAACATCAAATAAATAAATAGTACTGTGTAGCTAATGATTCTGGTTTTTCAGCATAAACCAAAGAGGATAGGTCAAGGAACTGTTCACCCCAAGCATTCATTCAATCGAAGGACTGCCCGGGCTATTGTGCGTATCATTGGTCAGGATTTAGTGTCCTTCAAGGTGTCATTTTTGGTGTCTTCTGTATGATGCTTCAGTGAAGCAGCATGGCTTAAGTGATGTGGACTATGATTATAGCCAAACCATTGAGCAAAGTCAGATGCTACACCGTGTCTGCCCTGCATCAATATGTATGTACCTAATGGCAGATGATGTGAAATAGTGAATGAAGGTTTTCATCTCTCTCCAGCATCTTGCAGAGGGTCGTGGGTTTCTTCTGAGCTTGCCAGGTTTCCTCCCACCATATCGCTAACTGCTGTCATCTAAGTGAAATGTTCTTGAGTATAGCGTAAAACTTCATCTGTTTTTCATCTGTATTTGTCTTTTTATTGTTAACCTACCTCATGACTTTCATGATAAACCATATGCTTCATACAGCCACACCATCACCTTAACACCCTGTGCCTGTCCTCTCTCCACAGCTTCACCCCAGGTTCCTGCTCTCTCACTGCCTACAAGCTCACCCCATCTGGGTACGAGTGGGGCCGACAGAACACAGACAAGGGTAACAACCCCAAAGGTTACCTCCCTTCCCACTACGAAAAGGTGCAGATGCTGTTGTCTGATCGTTTCCTGGGCTTCTTCATGGTCCCGGCCCAGAGTTCCTGGAATTACAACTTTATGGGTAAGGAACAACTTTCAGTAGTTTGTAGAGGGTACATGAGTACTGGGTAGCTAAGCTAAATCGAATTACAGTCAGAGAGGTGCTTGCGAAAAAGAATTACTTCTCCTAAAGCATTTTTTAAAAAAATTAAAGCAAAATTGAAATTAATTCAATCACGATTAGAAACTAGAAAGAGGTCACTGGTAAGGAATCCTTGTCTGTATTCTAAAGTGAATCACAACCAGACTACAACGGAGTGCCTCTTAGCCCAGTCTTTAGCCATGATGTTTCTAAGGGACAATCAGACATGCAGACAAACAAATGGTGGTAAAAGCCCAATTTCCTCCTATCATAATGCTGGATACCGTTGTATAATTGACATAGTTTCCAGTTCAGCATTTAACACAAGTCAAATAAATACATACATACACACATGTATAAGCCGAATGGCACAGCCTTGCGAGCTCAGTCGATTGAAACATTGTTGTCAGTGAGGCGACAGGCTCCAGTCCGGCTCTCACTAGTTCACCTGTGACCGTTCGTGTGTTGATTTATCAGCTATATATGCAAAGTGTAGTGTTCTACTCCGGACAAACTACCCTAATTTTTCCCCCTTCACTCATGAAAGAGAAACTTAGTGACTACACTGGTTGGATCGACTAGTTCCCGGGCTGCACGAAAAGTAACTTTATCAGTCAACACAGAATAATGCCTTCAGAATATGACAAAGTGAACACGTTGCAAACATGCGAAAAGGTTCAAGAATTACAGCAGAGTAGTTTCCTTCACGCACCAAACTGAACAAATGACATTTGCTTGAATATGGCATTTAGCATATATTACGGTATTTCACCTTACGTTCAGCAGGTAAAACAGCACTTTCGGAAGCAAATAAAGACCGTAAAGTGATGTTTTTTCGTTTTTCTGATACAAAAAAAAAGTAACTGAACTTTACAGAAAACTGAAGTAGTCCTGTAAGATGGATGAATCAGGTTCAAGCATAATCGGGTGAAAATGGCTGACATTGTGTTTTGAGGACTAAGTAAATCCCTGTTTGATGTGGCAGAGTTACATCGTCTTCATCTTAAATATTCACAGGTGTGCGTCATGACCCCAATATGAAGTATGAGCTCATGCTGGCCAACCCTAAGGAGTTTTACCATGAGGTTCATCGACCTTCGCACTTCCTCAACTTTGCCGCCATGGAGGAGGCGGACAACATGGGTGCTGATCGTGAAGATTTGTTCGTGTGATCGGTGGCAAATCATGCCACAGCTGCCATCTTGGGCAAAGGATTTTTTGGGGGGGTGATAAGCGATACATCATTCCACTGCCGACATCTTCGTTGGATTATATCCCTTAGCCACCATCTTGATCGAAGAACATTTCTGTTTGTGCTTGGAAGACATTAATGTACATGCTGTCATTATGTGTTTTGTGACAAACACATATCGTTGATAATATTTAATGGGAGACTCGACCTCGAACTACACAGAAGGTCCATGTGACAGTAGTGTACTTCATATATGTTTTATGAGCAAACATACACCGATAACTGTGACATAATAAAGAGAAGAATTAATGAGTTCACAGCTTTGGGGTGTCTTGGTACAAGCCGGAAGGAGTTTTACAAGTTGCCCATTGATATGTTTTTTGATAAATTGATGTGGACCTTGAATTTTGGGTCAGTTTTCAACAATTCCGTTTTGTTTTGAAATATTCACCTTTGAAGATTGACATCCTCTTCCATGGTAGACATGGGAAGAGTTCGGAGGTGAAAATTGGAAGAGATTTGTCCCATATGTACATAATAAAAATACTGCAGTCTATCTATTAAATCGCCTAGCTACTTGTTGTATCTGTACATACTTTCAGTGGCCTCCATGGCCTAGTGGTCAGGAACCTCTTACCAATGTGGTCGCTGTGAGATCAAGTCCAACTCATGCTGGCTTCCATTCTGGCTGTACGTGGGGAGGTCTGCCTTCAACCCACGGATTGTTGTTGGTTTCCCATGGACTCTGCCCGGTTTCCTCCCATCTTAGGTGCTGGCCGTCGTCATATAGGTGAAATATTCTTGAGTACGATGTAAAACTGTAATCAAATAAATTTTTTCTTGACTTCATTCATTGTAAATTATTTCTGTTTGACTTTAGACAGAATGAACTTGTTTCCAGTGTGCAACTACGCAATTAGTTGATAGTAGAGTGAATCTGAGTACGGAAGTGTTGACAAAATTTATAGTTTGTATCTTGTGCAGATGAAGTTGTTACAACAACTCTCAGTGGTTTTGTGGACTTCAGGCAGATTGAGCTTGTTTCTGTAAAGTTTACCCAGTGTGCAACTACGCAATTAGTTGATAGAAGAGTGAATCTGAGTATGGAAGTGTTGACAAAATTTATAGTATGCATCTTTTGCAGATGAAGTTGTTACAAGAACTCTGTGGTTTTGTGGGTTTTAGACAGATTAAACTGGGTTTATCTGCAAAGTTGATCTAGTGTGCAACTACGCAATTAGTTGATAGAAGAGTGAATCTGAGAAGTGATAAAAAAATAAGTGATGAAAAGTTTATATTTTGTGCAGATGAAGTTGTTACAACAACTCATTGGTTTGTGGACTTCAGACAGGCTGAACTTGTTTCATTTGAAAAGTTTACCCAGTTTGCAACTGCGCAGTTAGTTGGTAGAAGAGTGAATTCAAGTGTGAAAGTGATAAAAACGTAATAGTTATTCTGTGTCCCACATTTACTGTAGCTTTGCTTCTTTTGTGTTTGTTGACTTAACTCTGACTGACAGCCTGTGTGCAACTGCGCAATTATTTGATAGGCGAGTCGTACATCGTATGTGTGAAAGATTTGATGATTCGGCAGTGAGATAGAATAAGTGTGCAGGTTAACTTGGAGTGTGAAAAGTATGTCAGCTTTCATGAATATAGTGCAGGTTTTACTCCCTTGTTACCGTTTTTTTTCAGTAAAAATAAAATGTCTATATTAGTCAAGGTTCGACTTGGATACAGATTCAACATTTTTCGTATGTCAAGCCGACCCAGTGTACCAACTGCGCAATTTGTTGGCGGTCGTGCGTGTGCATGTTGGAGGTAAATTGAAGTAAATTGAGCTTTGTTCGTGGATTTTCATGTCCAGTGTTTTCTTTAGGTGTTATTCAGTTATTGACAACAATTTGCGCTTATTACTCAGCTGCATGGCGACAAGTCTAAATAACCTTTAATGTATGTTCTGTAAATAGCTTCAATTTGAGCTTTGCGTTCATGAATCATTTATGTAACACCATGTGAAACATTTAGAATCAAGATATCATTTTGGCTGATGAGTGGTATAGCTCAGAAATAAAGTTACTTTTTCGCCAGGCAAGACTATATCTGAAAACTGGATCATCTTCATTGTGGCCAAGCATTGATGGCACTACTTGTAAATATCAGGATATCCTTGTCCATATATAATTAAATAAAGTTGAAAAAAAAATTACAAGTCTTAGTTTTGTGCATTATTTTAAATGACATGGCGTAGTGTGGTTCAACCCCGCTGCTTATTGGCAGCCAAATTTGAGAGCAATTGAACACCCTCACATTTTGTCTCAGTATGAATTCTTGACCAGGAAAGGCTTGGAATCAGCTGAAGAACATCACAGAAACGACACCAATTAGTGGAGCAACAATGGGGAGTTTTTATCTGATTTTGAACTTAACAAAGATTTTAAAGAGCTACTTTAGTGTTAAGACATGAAAGTCTTAAAGGCAAGGTTAAATGATAAGGATCGAGACAGTCGGTTTTCTTAAATTGTAGACAAAACGCATTGTATTAAAGCCCTTGTTGTTAGTTCGGGAGGGTAATACTGACAAACGTTTTCTGTCGTTCCCAATTTTGCCCGGTTTGACGTCACTTATTACGGACTTATAGCAACAAATGACGTACTTTCAAACGTCATTCCAGCGTAACTGCCTTACGCGACTTCACATCAGCCAGATTCATCGTCACATAAGGAATACTACTACGTCACATCAGGAGACTTTTACGGAAACTGCCGAAGATTTTGTTTTTCAGGACTTCACTTATAGGGGTTAAATAGCGTTATTCAGTGTGAATTTTTTGAACCATGGTGTCAGCTATATTCCAAAACGTATCCTTCATATCAGTTTAATATTTCAACCTGGTCTCTCTTAGGACTGAAGTAGTGCTTTAAAATGATGCTTGTTGCTGCCTTGCTTTGCGTTCAACACCGAGAGGTTAGAGCATGGAAACACGACTGGATGGCCCAGTGTCAGTATAATGTGACTGGTTGTAGTGTCTGTCTTCGGCATCATATTTTAGTGACCGACTCCTGGTCGTCGTTTGAGTGAAGTACAATGTAAAAAATGTATGACTTAGCCCTCCTCAATATTCTGCTTCAATATCTTGGACCGCTTGGGTGGCCTAATGGTTAGAGCGTCCGCCTCAAAGTCGGGATCAAACCCAGGTCGGGTCATATCCAAGACCTTTAAAGTGATACTTCTTGCCGTCTCGCTTGGGACTCAGTGCTGAGCGATTAGAGCAAGGAAATATAGGACTATTTGGCCCGATGTCAGGATAATGCGACTGGGTGGGGTTTCATTGCCAGGTGTCTTTAGTATGATACTTCGGTTACAGCAGCACTTTGGCGACATGGACTTACCCTGCCAGAAGACACAATATATGTACACACACAAACGTCATACGACTGAAAAATTACGTACCGGTACGATGTAAAAATACATAAACTTAGCTCGCTTTCCTTCTCCAATAACTTTTCTCTGGAAAAAGAAACTATCTTCTGTGCAGTGTTAAAAGCAGATCAAGTGAATACAAAAGCAACAAGAGCGCATTAGGAGACACACTTTTCGACAGCAACGTGTACGTGTTGTTTGAGACGAAAAAAGTGTTGTATGAGCTGAACATCCATCATTCTGTTTCTTGTAACTCCTATTTGGAGAGGGGGTGGGTGTGAGATAGGTGACGGTATCTCAGTATATGGGTTAAAACGTTTTGAAGTGATGCGATTTACGGGGGAAAACGTCAGGTGCCTGAAGCCGAACATAACCTCAGATAAATATATAAACTTGCATCATAGAAGCGGATCATCTATATACATGTAAGGCTACGAGCATATTGGACTCGTAAAAGCATGATTTACATCAGCATTAAGGATGAAGTACAGCGGAATGAAGACCGTTATAGTCTTGAAAAGAACGACAGATTATGAAATATTTTACGATTTATACCTTGTTCTGAGTTTTAATTTCCATTTTCTAAACAATTATGTCACAGATACTGCACAACTAAGAAGACCTAATTTCCGATTATAACTATTTAGAGGTAACTGTACATTCTCAGATGCGGTTTATTTTTGGTCTTGTGCATAACCTACATACCGCTAATTAAGTGAAGCCTAATGTCCCTTTATTTAACTGCGTAAGCTTTTACCCCGCGGTCAAGAATTGGACTACGGGCATTATCGTTGCCACCGTCCATTCGCCCGTCAGAGGGGTTTTAAGTGTCTTGCACGGTATTTTATTTATTTATTTTTTTTTATTTGTATAAACCTCTGTGGTATACCACACAGCCCTATGGTAGAGCATTCCTTTCTATGCGAGTGGCCAGCCCGGTGTTGTCTTTAGTCCTATCACAAAAGAGATGATGTCAGCAATCTTGATACTTGAACTCAGCACATACATGGGGTTAATTAAGGTTTGCCCGGTGTCCGTACATGGTGTCAGCATAATGCGGCAGAGTGAAGCATGTCTATATGGTAACCTCCACATACCACTATACATATGTTGTCATCAGGGCCGGTCTGCTACAAGACACACTGTTATTGACGAAAAAGAGTAAAAAGTGATAATACAAAAATTAAAGAAATAAAAAAGGGCAGGTTCACTTATATCGCGGTATAGTACGGAGTCCCAAAAATGACATGGTAAAATAAACATGCTGTTGGAAGAGAAAAAAAAGATGACATTCATGGGGGGAAAATTTGGAAAATTTTTTTTAACCCCCCGACAAAAGTCGGGGCCCCGACATAATTGACCCATCATAAGGGTTACGCTATGATCTCATCTATATATAGGGTTCCTGCCTGATCGTCAGTCCCATTATGCCTTTGTAAATTAACTTTTGTTTCCCAGCTTTCCTGGTTTCCTTATTCTAAATCCATGGGTGGGTTAAAAACAGCCTTAATCGCTATTGGGTTTGGAAATAAACGTTTGGCCGTTACACTAGCATCTCCTAAACCAAACTAGTATCTCCCAACCAAACGAGCTAGCATCTCCCAAACCAAACTAGCATCTCCCAAACCAAACAAGCATTCCCAAACCAAAACAAGCATCTCCTAAACCAAATAAGCATCTCCCCAACAAAGCTAAGTAGAATATTCGCAGAACAAGCATCGAAGAACCAGTAAGTGCTCGCTTCCGAAACATACATGGCGTTCTCTTGTGCTGCATGCATGGTGATGCTGAAAATCATTTTACATATGCTTGTTTGGTTTGGGATATGCTTATTTGGGTAGGGTTGTGTTTATTTGGTTTTGGAGATGCTTATTTTGTTTGGGAGATGTTTGGTTTGGGAGATGTTTGTTTGCTTTGGGAAGTGTTTGCTTGGTTTGCCAAAAGTTTGTTCGTTTTGGAGATGATCGTGGGTTTCCTCGGGCTCTGTCCGGTTTCCTCCCACCACAATGCTGGCTGCCGTCGTATAAGTGAAATATTCTTGAGCCAGCGTATAACACCAGCAAAATATATAAATAAATAAAGAAATAAATAAATTTGGGAGATGTTTGTGTGATGTGGGAGATGTTTTTGTTAGGTTTGAGAGATGTTTTTGTTAGGTTTGGGAGATGTTTTTGTTAGGTTTGGGAGATGTTTGTTAGGTTAGGGAGATGTTTTTGTTAGGTTTGGGAGATGTTTTTGTTAGGTTTGGGAGATGTTTGTTAGGTTTGGGAGATGTTTGTTAGGTTTGGGAGATGTTTTTGTTAGGTTTGGGAGATGTTTGTTAGGTTTGGGAGATGTTTTTGTTAGGTTTGGGAGATGTTTGTTAGGTTTGGGAGATGTTTGTTAGGTTTGCCAAATGTTTATTGGTTTGGGGGATAAACACAATGTACATCAGATACCGTACGAGTCGTGATGTATGGGGAATTGCCAGCCGCCAATAACACTTATATGGAATCCTCTATATAGGCGCATGCAGGATGTCTACCTTATATGTATGGGGAATTGCCAGCCGCCAATAGCACTGATATGGAATCCTCTATATAGGCGCATGCAGGATGTCTACCTTTGTTCCGGAAAATAAATACATATTTATAATACACCCCCCACCCCCACCCCCCACCCCCGCCCCCGTTATTACGATTCAAATGTGGCGGGCATATACGTGCGGCTATTTGTCCCCTTCGATCGCACTTAATACCAAAATAAATGAACAATACAAAGGAACAGTGGGGATCTACGTCGGTCAAATTGTTGCAGTGAACATGTTGCAGTCTTTTTCAGTCCCTCACATCCTGCTCCCTGTGCCACCCTCACTGGCTTTTGTTTACATTCACTAATGCATTTGTCTGTTCTGGTTTTAACTATCACTCAAAGCGACAGAGAGATCACCGCTGTTTGATAATAACGGGACGCCCCGCGGGCAGCTGATCGGCCCCTGGTTAGCGAGGTCAAAGGCTCGAATCCAGCTTGCCCTGATTGACCTGCGGCTTTCAGTTAGGACTGTGAGGCACGGAACATTCAGTCTTCTCCAACCGTAAATCAGCGTCGTATTTAAGTTTAAAAAATATGAAAAACACGATGTTAATCATTAATGACATACTCTAAATGGCCTAAATTTTCGTTCATGACAAAGTTGCTCATTTTTAGCGATTTTGATAGTTCTTTTTTGTTGTTGTTGCAAAGTAGGATGATATCTTACAGGAAAAATGTAAGTTTTAGCACCAAAGGTAACATTTTATGACATACAGAAGAGCGACCTCTAATGTATATTTTTGATCGACATTTGAGGTCATTTAGGTATATAAAATAAATAATTAACATATAGAAGTATACAGAGTGATGGAAACAATTTCATTTTGACTGGTTAGATTTGACAAGGTTTTATATCGAAATCATTTTTTCGTGCAATTCCATACTGCAATGCAGCTTTGCGCGCGTAGTGGATTCCCTAGATATGTAAAAAAAAAAAAGTACATTGTCACGGTCAATAACTGCAAAACTAGTTCTGAATGATTCTTGAATACCTGATCGAAAAATTATACTCGAAACACAACCATGAAAGGTGCTTCAGCATCGAGGAATGTAGTATTCGGTGAAATTCCAAGACATTGGTTCCTTCATAGGCGTTGCTCTGTAACGGAGAGGATGCTAGACCGAGTCCTTTCTATATATAATATAATCGAGGAATAAGGTATTGTGTGAATTTCCAAGACATTGGTTCCTTCATTGGCGTTGCTCTGTAACGGAGAGGATGCTAGACCGAGTCCTTTCTATATATAATATAATCGAGGAAAAAGGTATTGTGTGAAATTCCAAGACATTGGTTCCTCCATGGGCGTTGCTCTGTAACGGAGAGGATGCTAGACCGAGTCCTTTCTATATATAATATAATCGAGGAAAAAGGTATTGTGTGAAATTCCAAGACATTGGTTCCTTCATGGGCGTTGCTCTGTAACGGAGAGGATGCTAGACCGAGTCCTTTCTATATATAATATAATCGAGGAAAAAGGTATTGTGTGAAATTCCAAGACATTGGTTCCTTCATTGGTGTTGCTCTGTAACGGAGAGGATGCTAGACCGAGTCCTTTCTATATATAATATAATCGAGGAATAAGGTATTGTGTGAAATTCCAAGACATTGGTTCCTTCATGGGCGTTGCTCTGTAACGGAGAGGATGCTAGACCGAGTCCTTTCTATATATAATATAATCGAGGAATAAGGTATTGTGTGAAATTCCAAGACATTGGTTCCTTCATGGGCGTTGCTCTGTAACGGAGAGGATGCTAGACCGAGTCCTTTCTATATATAATATAATCGAGGAATAAGGTATTGTGTGAAATTCCAAGAAATTGGTTCCTTCATGGGCGTTGCTCTGTAACGGAGAGGATGCTAGACCGAGTCCTTTCTATATATAATATAATAGAGGAATAAGGTATTGTGTGAATTTCCAAGACATTGGTTCCTTCATGGGCGTTGCTCTGTAACGGAGAGGATGCTGGACAGAGTCCTTTCTATACATAATATAATCACAAAAGAAACCTTACACTTATATACGTGCGTAAGCGTATAAATCCGAACAAAACATACATGTCTCTGGAGAAGTTATTTTAATTCCACTCGTGCAAAATACTATGCTCAAAATCAGTTTTACAATAACATTGTAAAACTGTCCACAATTGCATTCATGCAGATTCTCTCTTGCAGGATCGTCGCACGACAACATTATTCAAGTTGTGCGTGTTACCTGAGTCTGCCTGTTGTTTGCTAACGGTTCGATCAGGCACCAGGCAGTCTGTCTTTGTTGGAACTAAGGGCGTGACAATGACGATTGTTATGGATGGATATCGGCAATTTCAAGGTTTGCAATATCGACTCTATATACGCTCAACCCTCAAATGGCTTTGAACACGATGCATGCTCAGTTAAGTATTGTCTACTACGTGTATGTATATACATAAATACGACCATTGATATACGACCATTGATATTCGAGTTAACCCTTTATAAGCTAGGTCTTAAATGGGGTAACTGTATCACTCATATATTTTCTGCAGGAAATGTCAATTATTAAGTCGTAAAATGGCTTGCGTTTCATTATAGGCCTTATAAGGCTATCACACAGAATATGAATATCAATTCATTTATTTTATTTGTATTTTACGCCATACTCAAGAATGTTTCACTTATACGACGGCGGCCAGCAGTATGGTGGGAGGAATCCGGGGAGAGACCGGGGGAAACCGCCAACCATCCACAGGTTGCTGGCAGACCTTCCCACGAACTGCCATAGAGGAAGCCAGCATGAGCTGGACCTGATATGAGTATCAAGATGCAGACAATTAAAGACATATACCCTGAATGTGACAGGTAAACTCAGATCTGTATTGCCGAAGTTTTTTTTTTTTTTTTTGCTTTATTTGGTGCATCGCCATGCATACACTAAAGGATTTCTACGCGTAGGCTTCATCTGGCGGACGGCTCAAGGATTTAATGTCACCAAAGTCTCATGGGCATTGAACACTGAGAGTGAGGAGAATCAACATATAATTCCATGTCCAAGGCCGGGATTGAACCCGTCTCTCGTGTGTCTAATATATAGTGATTGGTAAACTTAAAAAAATTAATCTGTTAATTTTAACAGAAAGTCTGTTGTCTGAGTGATCCTAGAATGTATTATGTTATTATAACATAGTGCTGTGTCATATTCAACATAATGTCCCGTTAGTCTAATAGAATCTTTATGTTGAATTAACAGAATATGTGTGTTGTATTTAACAGAACAATCTGCTGCACTAGCAGACCACATTGTAGCATCACTCAGGCAACAGACTTTCTGTATAAAAAATAACAGATGAATGTTTCAAGTGTAGTCAAGCGCCTGATGTAACAACTCGGCCACGCCCCTTATGTCAATGTTATATAGTGGAATGGAACAATACATATGGAGACGTGTCTTCCGCATCATTTGCTACCCTGATATTGACGGTACTGCGCAAATGATCTCGACTTTGAAATGTCCAGCAAATGCTTGTATACACACGATAAAACCAACGTTGACATTTTGTGAGAGCAATAAACAGCGAGCTGTAACTCTATACTTCGTGTATATGTTAGTGTCTTTCTCCGAAGGGCCTTCCGGATAATGTGAGTGAGCAATCCAGTCTGATGAGCGAAGGTAATACGAATACAAATCAGTGGTTTTCAACCTTGGTATCATACTGTTGGGTAACTCGTACTTTGCACACATGTCGCTTCTAGCAACAATACATCAATTCAATTATATAAGCTAAATTGTTAGTAATCTTCGCGTGACAGCTTGAGCTAGCCCGTAACGCCAGGCTTCGGTCATATAGACTTTCACGCGGATAATTTCATAATAAAAAAATTTATAAGTGAAGCTGTCGCGTGGAAGCTGGGCGCTACGGTCATGACGGTAGGAACGTCCAGCTTGGACCTGGGCTAAGCTTGAGTTTGTATTGCATGCCTATATTCACACCCAACTATTCAGCGTTCAAAAATGTACCCGTTTTTGTTTCAAACGGATTGTTTTTCTTTCTGTATTAGAGAACCACCGACGAAGATGACGAGTGACATATATGATTGAGTTTTCAGTACGTGTGTAAACTCCACCTTCGAGTTTCTTGCAATGCACTGAACACGATGTCCACACCACATAAGCAAAGCCCGGAAGAAACCGAGCCTAATTTGGAGCAAACCGAGAATAGCCCGAAGATACCCGAGCAGGGTTGGAAGGTAACCGAGCAGCGCCCGAGGAAATCCGAGAAGAACCTGGAGGAAACCGAGTCTATCTAGTCTGAAACAGAACCTGGAGAAACCGAGCCTAGGCTAAAGGCCTATATTTCACTGAGAGCTTAGCCTATACCACACAGAAAACCGAGGATAACCAGGAGAAAACTAAGCTTATAGGCCTAGCCCGAAGAAACTCAAGGAAAGCCCCCGAAAACCAAAGAAAATCCGAAAAAAAACTGAGCAAAGCCGGGAAAAGATCAAGCCTATAGCCCGAAGAAAACGGAACAGAGACTAGAAGAAACCATGTAGAATTCGGAGACAATCGAGAAGATCCTGTCGAGGTAACTGTCGCGCCTTTTATAATAGTTTTGTTGACTTATTTTTCCACGTTAGAGTGAATTAGCTACCGGTGGGGCTATATGTACGCTCATACAAACATGCTGGGAGCCAAGCACTAAATTTCAATATTGTCGATATTCAAACGAAAAGAAAGTCTGTCTGACACATCCTGTACACATGATATGTATACATATTTACCCCTGATGAATTCCCAGATAATACCACGGAGCATCTTCACCAAGTGGGGGAGGTTTGGGGCACATACGTATATACATGTATCTGTGACAGTACCTGAAACACACTCACCGGAGGAAATTAAAATGGCAACAGTAAGTCAACAGTAGGCCCCGCAGCCACTGAAAGACTAAAATGCAATTATTTTACACAAGTGTTTCACAATTGTAGAAATGATGCGAGAATAGGGCCGGTGTGTGATGCGTTGCATGATGAGGGTAGGCGTGGAGGTTGGTTGCTGGAGATGCTCCTCTTTTTGAAGGGTGAAGGAAATTAAACCATTACACAGGGACGAGAATTGCGTACAGTGGAGCAACTAAGAGGCATTTCCTGGCAAAGTGGTGAATAATTCATAAAGGGCACAAAGTTTGATTTCAAAACATAAATCTACAATGTAAACCTACACAGCATGTGAGGTAGCAATAACATTTGCAGTCATATTGCGTAAATTACTGCACAACCATTATACCGGTACTTTAAAAAAGGAAAAAAAAATGTCAAAAAAGTGTCAAAAAAAATTAAATACATGTAATGTGCCCAAGGTTTCCAAATATATATGTATGTGTTTAATTTTTTGTATTATTTTTATTTACTTTTTTTCAAGAAAAACTTACATAGGCCTAGATTGCACCTTTAGGCTTGGTTTAGATTACATTCGGTGTGAGAATGAAGTGAGAAGTGAGCTTACATTCATATAAACTAGAACGAAAAAAAAATCTGCTTTTTGTATTGCAAGTTTTTACAAAAACAATTCACCCCAGATGGTTCTTTACACGGGAAGTTGAATGTTTGTGTGTGTTTAGGCGGAAACTATGTCCCAGGTTTAAAAAATATACATGTTGCGACAAGGTACCCGTCAAAGTGACTTGAACATTTCCGTGAAATTGAAAGTCCTTGCAGGAAGAAAAACTTGTATTGAAAGACGTTCGTATGCGGGTCTTTTAAACGCAACTTTTCCATGTTAACAAGATTACTGTCAAACTCTGTTTGCTCGCTGTTATTTAGCGCACTAGCTTTACTCTTGGCTCTTTGAATGTGCCGAGTCATGAACTTTTGTAAGCCTAGCCAAAAACACAAGACTAGGAACAAAACTTCCTGATGTTTCCAAAGCAAGTAAACAACAACGCAAATGTGCGATATTTTTTTCATAATTTCTTCGTAATATTAACGTAGGCCAACTCATTAATGTAAAATTTCCATATTTTTTATCAGAAGTGGGGGCAGTGTGCTAGCTATAGTCACTGCAGGGTATAATAACCCTACTGTGGTCAGCACCAGTTTTCCAAAATTGGAGGGGGGAGGTGGGGGGGGGGGAGAGAAAGAATCCAGTGTCATATGACTTAACTGAAACATTTGGCTGTGTGAATGTGATCAACCGTCATTTATAATGGAGCTACTGCTGATTACTGCGTTTATAATCGCAAATTTTACTGTGTTTATAATGTGGCAAAATCCCTCTTGATAGCAAGCTGGTAATGCCTATATTTTGTTGCAACAACCCTGCATGAGGAGTGGAATGGTCCTTCAGTGTATTCATCTCTTCAAAAGGGTTGTGTGTATGTCCATTTCCTCACCCCCACAAAGATTACTACTAAAAGCTCTCACTGCAGACATTAGATCTACACGGGGCTGTATTGATCTGTTTTGTTAGACAGGCTAAGGACCTGTGCATGTCACTGTAATCTGACTTCAGTTGTCATGGCAAGCTGGGCACGTGGTTAAACCATAATACATTTTCACATGACCACGTGTGGTTACCCAGTGGCACATGGTTGCCCTCTGCGCGGTTTAGTATTTCCGTGTAACCATAGTAACCCACTTTGTTGACAGCTATTAAAGTGAGTTGTAAATGAAATGGTCTAATGTTCCCTTCTGTGTCTTAGTTAATCTAATATAAATACATAGAGTTCTGCTTCCCCGCAAAAAAAAAAAAAGAAAAAAAAAAGGCCTGGTTGTTCAGTATATTGTGGATTTCAAGAATGTATATAAATGCAAGATATGGTATCCGACCTGTACTCTGTAGTTGATACTATTTCTTGGTCCAGGCTAAATGTAGAAACGTAAGAGTGTCCAAGATAGTACATGACCTTATATTTCTTGGCCCGCATTGAACAACAACCCCGAGCTGCCAGACATCAGTTTTTCTCTGCAACAAGGGCCTAATCATGCTGTAATATACATCTTTCTGATCTAGTCCTTCTTCAAGTTCGATTTGTTTTTCTTCCATAGAAAACACCTTTCAATATCACTGGTTGCTTTTGATGTTGCTACATCAAATGTCCCTTTTGCATTTTCAAAGTGTGTCAGTATATAAGAGCCAAAGTATTCCATAGTCAGCTGGATAACGTTGTGTGCCAGTCTGGGTGCCAAGATTACGCAAGCAGACCTGAGTTACGCCACGCCCATCAATGGCAGCTTCACCCCAGACCATACATGTACATACCACAATCAAGTAATGACTGCCAACATAGGAAAACAATTCACACTAGTGTTCCTGTGTCCATAAGTATTCCTGGACCAACAAAATTTTATCTGAAGACATTGAATGTGATTGAAATCAAATTTAGCAGCTGTGAAATGAATTGCTTAAAGCAGTTAACGGTTTTATTTTGATGCTAATATTTTCTCTCCTCCCATGCAACCTTACCCACCCTCTCCCACTTTATTCCTCTGTATCCTTAATTCCCTACCTAACAACAGACCTGCTGACCTAAGTACTGGAAATCAATTCTCCACTTGCTAACATATATATCCTGATTTTTGTGAAAGGCGAGATCATTAACCTGTGGATTATACATACGTGTCCTCTTTTCCCAACGGTAGGCACTCAACAGGCAATCAGCTGACCATTTCCTGGGTCAATTCTCACAGGAATGCTTCAGAGGCGAGAGGATGGAACATTTAATCAGAGGTACATGTACCTTACCAGGTCAGGTGGTTAAGTCATATCAAGTATTTCTCCTGATGGGATCCACCCACTGTAACACCCACCTGTCGGTGGGATGGCAAGTAGCTGTTTAATCAGTCTTAGCACGCACACACATGTGGAGAATGAAGCCAGCCTTGCCAGCCTGCCCCTGTCATATACATAGGCCTAAACAGCTGTGTCACAGGTAAGCCATACTCGTTTACAGGCAGAAAGAACGTTACCTCTATAAGATTATGTATCTGCATTACCGTTTATCAGCAAATTTATCATGTTTGTATCATTCTGTCCTTAGTGGACAACCTAACCGGGTGTCAGCATGTTACGGATTTGTTCCATCGAGTAACGGATTTACATTGTAATGTGACCTGCAGCTCCTGAGGCTATTGTGGAGAGATTTCTTATTTCAGCATCTCGTTAATATTGATAAAACTACAGCAGAGAGATCTTTTACTTCAGGATCACAATCATTTTGATAGAGCTATAATAGAGAGCTCTCTTATTTAAACATTTATCATTTTGATAAGACTGTAGTAGAGATTTCTTATATCATCATCTCAGTCATCTGGAGAAAACTATAGCAGAGAGATCTTTCACTACAGTATGTCTATCATTTTGATAGAGCTATAATAGAGAGCTCTCTTATTTCAACATTTATCATATTGATAAGACTGTAATAATTAAAGAGACTCGATTTCTTCCTACCATAATGCTGGCCACCATCGTATAAGTGAAGTATTCTTGAGTGTGGCATAAAATACCAATCAAATAAATAAAAAAATAGATTTCTTATTTCATCATCTTGATCATATTGATAAAACTGTAGTAATGAGATTTCTTATTTCAGCTTTTAGCATTTTGATAAAGCTGTAATAGGGTGATCTCTTATTTCAACATCTGCATCAGTATAAAGATGGTAGTAAAGACGTCTTTTATTTGTTACATGATGTGTGCATAGCAGCTTTGTTTATCCATGATGCTCCGGGGTACTCTGGGGTACTCTGGCTTTGGGGTGCTCTTGGGTACTCTGGGGTGCTCTGTACTATGGAATGTTAAAGGAAAAGACCTCTAAAAATAGAAGTAGGCATCATTAAGTAGACCGCTTAAAACTATGCATAAATATACTTTCATTTATTCTATTGGATTGTTGTGAAAGGAGCTAAAGGCACTCAAATGTTTGACTTCTGAGGTGGGCTTTATGGACCACACTATCAGAGGCTAGGAACTCTGACGTCTCAGGAGATTTATTCAACTCTAATCACGACACTGAATGTTGAAATAACTCTTTTTGCCCATGAGTCAAAGATTACTGAAATAATTTTCCCCCAAATTCCTTCCTTCTGGTGAACATCAGGAAAAAAAGTGATGTGATGTAAGAGTTCCTACATACTATCAGTATGTCCCACCATAGTGCGGCTGGAGAGTACTTCATATTTTAGCTTCCCTTTACTTTACTCTTAATGCTTGGTTAGTGACATATTAGACATTTGTTATTTGACACCTTGGTATTTCGAAATACCAGCATTACCAAATTGCTGGTAAATGTTTTGTACTCATTGTTTCCAGTCAGTGTATTGTGTAATTATATGTGATATTTCCATCAATTTGATCAGTATGTTAGTAGTTAATAGTTAGTTAGTTACTAGCTACAGTATTTACCCCATTTTGTGATCAATTAATTTCTTACCAATTGTTTTCACTTCATGTGTTAATTGCTAGTGGTGTTTTCCTTGTGCTTTTTCCTTGTGAGGTTATATAATTTATCAGTGAGGTTATGCAATTACCAGTGAGGTTGCTGTCATACATTTTGGCCGAAGCAGTTTACCAGTAAGTAAATATAGAACAGGGGCCTGTCAGTGTGATAATGGTTATGCATTCATGTATAAACTACTATGGTGATGCAATATACCTACATGTAAGTATTAACACTGGTTTCCATGGTAATTGGATTATCATAACGTTACATATAGGCAGGCTTACATGTATGAGACAACCTCAGTTCATCCTGCATCCCAACGCTCTATGCTGGGTAGTGCAGTATTCTCCGTGTTTATGTGGTGACCGTCGTTTCTTTGATCAGAGACACAAGTGTACAACAGCTTCATGTTCACCTGTCGGCAAGCTCAACAGGTTAACTCTCATCATTCAAGATTTTATTGATTTCTTTTTTTTGGTTTGTTCCCCAATGCTTCCAGTAAGTATACTCAAACACCTTGATGGTGTGTAATGTTGCTGATTAGATCGGTTCCAGCTTGTACATATAGCTAAGCATCCTCATCAGCTGAGAGACCTCAGGTGGCTCGGCTAAATGTACGCAGAATTTTCTATTTGTGTTGGATATTTTTTTAAATTTTTTCTGTTTTATAAACATGATTTATGATTTTGTACATGTATGGTATTGGTTTACATTTAGGTGTGTGGGATTGTGGTTTATTGTTTTGTTGTGTTCTATTGCCTCTATTGATACTGTAATTCCTCAACCTTTTCGCAGATTTGCAAGGTGTTTACTCATTCTGAAAGCATTATTCCGATGAAGTTATACATCTTGTGCTGTCTTGAAACTGGGCAATCCAACCAATGTAGTTTTGTCTCCAAAATCAATTTAAAAATGTGCATGAGTTGCACTGAAATTGGCTCTTTCATTAGGGTAAACATTAAGCACCAGGCTAATGTATTTCTTTCTTCCACGATATAACTGACTGGCATGGACAAATTCTTCAGAATGGTATTAAATAGCAGTCCAATAAAGAAATAAATCATTTTGAAATGAATACTTTGAGCCATGCAGGTAAAGTTGACTGTATGATACAACCTGACCTGGCCAACCTGATACATGCATGTATTAAACTTTTCTTGAAGACATCCTTTTGAGTGTCGTAACATCAGTAATTGTTTAAGTGTATCCCGTGGATATGATGGATAATAATGGATAATATATTTCAACCTTGACTTAATTATTGTGGGCACTCTTGCTGGCTCCATTTAATTAACATGAAACATGCAAATTTGCATAATAATCTTCCCTTGATATTTTTGGATTAGAAAAGCTTTTTTTAAAGTGTGAAATAATAGGGAAGTTTGCAGAAATCTGTGATTGAAAACCTGGTGATTTATGAGGACATTCGTTAAGAAGTGCTACATGTGGCCTAATTATCATCATAAGATGTTACATGTGACCTAATTATCATCATAAGGTGTTACATGTGGCCTAGTTATCAGCATAAGGTGTTACATGTGGCCTAATTATCATCATAGGGTGTTACATGTGGCCTAATTATCATCAAAATTATCATCATAAAATTTGCCATATAAAAAATTTCTGAGACTGGCACTATTTCAATTCCATGTTTACCTGATGAGGCAATGAGATGTGGAAAGCTGTCAGAAGGGTTGCCAGGTACGTGTATCTGGTGAGGCAAGGGGGTGTGTGAGGCTGTCAGAAGGTTTGTCAGGCACATGTACCTGGTGAGGCAGGGGTGTGTGTGAGGCTATCAGAAGGTTTGTCAGGTAGATGTACCTGGTGAGGCAGGGAGGTGTGTGAGGCTGTCAGAAGGTTTGTCAGGTACATGTACCTGTTGAGGCAGGGAGGTGTGTGAGGCTATCAGAAGGTTTGTCAGGCACATGTACCTGGTGAGGCAGTGAGGTGTGTGAGGCTATCAGAAGGTTTATCAGGCACATGTACCTGGCAAGGCAGTGAGGTGTGTAAAGCTGTCAGAAGGTTTGTCAGGTATAGTGAGTCAGAGGGATGTGTGAAGGTATCAGAAGGTTGGCCCCAGGTGAGGCAGGGGTGTGTGTGAGGCTGTCAGAAGGTTTGTCAGGTAGATGTACCTGGTAAGGCAGGGAGGTGTGAGGCAGTCAGAAGGTGTGTCAGGTACATGTACCTGGTGAGGCAGGGAGGTGTGTGAGGATGTCAGAAGGTTTGTCAGGTACATGTACCTGGTGAGGCAGTGAGTTGTGTGAGGATGTCAGAAAGTTTGTCAGGTAGATGTACCTGGTGAGGCAGAGAGGTGTGTGAGGCTATCAGAAGTTTGTCAGATACACATACCAGGTAAGGCAGTGAGGTGTGTGAGGTTGTCAGAAGGTTTGTCAGGTGAATGAGGCTGTCAGAAGGTTTGTCGGGTACATATACCTGGGGAGACAGTGAGGCTGTCGGAAGGTTTGTCAGGTATGTGTTTATGGTGAGGCAGAAAGGTGTGTGAGGCTGTCAGAAGGTTTGTCGGGTACTTGTACCGGTGAGGCAGAAGTGTATATGAGGTTGGCAGGAAGTTTATCAGGTACATATACCTGGTGAGGCTGTCAGAAGGTTGGTCAGGTACACATACCTGGTGAGTCAGGTAGGTGTTCCTTACAGACACCTCAATGTGAGGTATAGATGTGGGGTGTACAACTCATGCACACCTGATTGTGAGATATAGATGAGGTGTACACCCCATCTATATTTTCTAAGGTGTACTGTATCTCAAGTACACCCCAGCCATATGCCTATCCTCAGATGTACGTCAGGAACTTTGAAAAAAATCAATGCTTAGAAGATGTACCTCAGGTATACGTTAGAAACTGTGAAGGTTGAAAAAAATTGAGTGATGTACCTCAGGTATACCTTAGAAACTTTGAAGGTTGAAAAAAAAAATTGAATGATGTTTTTAAAGTTTTATAATGAGATCAGATTTATCTCAAAGTGGTGAGTACAAAATTACAAATGTTTTTGTGCAAAAGAAAAAATGTTTTCTAAGTAAATATAAGCCTTTTTCTCACCCCATTCTGACTTGCCATTTAGTGTGCAAATATCGACCAATCACAGAGCACATATATCTTTGCCCCTGATTATTTAAAGATGGCTGTGGGAAAACAAACCCATTATGCACAGATTGATACTTCCTAGGACAGAATTTGTAACATGTTTGGGCGCATGATCAGTTCTAAAAGACTATCACTAAATTTTGATCAAGCAGCTAGAGAGCCTCATGTAAATGTAAATTACTGTTGTTGTTGTTGTTTATTGTTGTTGTGAATCAGCCGAGATTTACACATATGACCTACTGCAAACACAGAACAGCATGCACTTACATGTACAAACTTGCTTAAATTTATGTACATGCTGCCAATGTTCAAGTGTTTTGACCTTGTTCTCTATCAAAATAAAAGTGAAAACAGTGTTCATCCACCTTGCCAATAAACATGTACCTCAGATACACCTCAGGCATCATATTTTTTACCTAATATTTACAGGGTACTTCTACACTGAGGTGTACTATAGGTGTACTTGAGGTACTAATTTGCATAATTGGCAGCTAGTACCTTAGAAAGACCTTCAACACACACACACCTCAAGGATACCTTAGATACACCTCTGTTCAGATATGATGCACCCCAAGTGGTACACCTCAAGGGAGGTGTGTGAGGCTGTTAGAAGGTGTGTCAGGTACATGTACCTGGTGAGGGTGGGAGGTGTGTGACACTGTCAGAGGGTGTGTCAGGTGCATGTACCTGGTGAGGCAGAAAGGTGTGTGAGGCTGTCAGAAGGTTTGTTAGGTACATGTACCTGGTGAGGCAGTGAGGTGTGTGAGGCTATCAGAAGGTTTGTCAGGTACCGGTACATGTTGTGTATTAGGCAGATGTTGTGTTTAGGCAGGGAGTTGTCTTATAGGGCCTACTGGAATTCTTAAAGCAGGAATAGCATTGGAATGTATTTATGTATTTTAAAATAAATAAATGTAACTATTAAATAAAATGAGCGTCCCTCGTATGAGAGTAATAACATCCCTGTAGGCAGCATAATTTTGTCATATATTGTGGAAGTGAGTTGGGATCATTTTGACGGTATTGTGGTCGCCTTGAAAGAAGCCGTAATACTTCCATTTCCGTAACCATGGCAACAAGGATATGCTATAGGCTACATGTAGACAAGATGACTACTAGACCTGGTAAATTTTAAGAAATCCTGAACTTACACCAGACTTATTTATTTGATTGGTGTACAGCACAGTGTAGAAGAAGTTTTCACTTTATTTAATACATCGTGAGAGTCGGTTATATAATGGGTAGACAAAACCGGTGTGCCGTAGAAACCCACAGGCCTTTGGCAAGCATTCCCACATTTAATACAGCATTTTGTCTGCAGACGTGAGCAGAGTGTATTGGGTCGTCATTAATAATATGCCCATATGGCGTAACAGACCCTGCCAAAATGCTCTTACTCTAAATTTGTTTTTTTTTTTTTTTTTGAGTGTGTTGGAGTGTTTTTTTTTTTAATTTTTCTTTTAAAGTTAATTTTCTTTGAAATGTCTTTCTCATTAGCCCAAATAAAAAAAGGAAATCTCTATCTACACTATTTTTTCACTATTTCATTTATTTATTTATTTATATGTTACACCTAACAGGGATTTTTTTAAGAATGGCCGAAGTATTAAGAAAGACTTTGTCTCCAAGTCATTGTCTGTCAGACACAGGAAATGTAACACAGGATATTATTATGGTTTAGATGTAGATCTTTGTTTTTTTTTTTCTGGCTGGAAAAAAATGAAGCCTAGAGGTAAATAACATCTTTAGTTTTCACCATTTTCATTTTGGATTTTAATTTAAAAAATGAAGTTTGTTCAAAAGCCATATTGATTTGATGATAAATCATTGTGCCTTTCATGGATATGTCACGCCCTGGATATAAAACTGTTATATTACTACATTTTTATTAGCTCATATAAGGAATTTTTTCATGAAAACTCTGGGCTCAAAACTGGTCTGTAATGGAACCAAAAAATAAATGGCGAAACAGTGTGTTTTGGACACATAGAGGAATTCAATCCCTTGTAAAACGTTGCATGTCTGAACCACACAAAATGCAAAACACACGAAAATGGCCAGCCCTGCGTGTGGGAAGTGCGAAAAACGATAGTGAAAAAGTTGTGGCAAGCCTTCATTTAATGCACTTCTTACATCAGTATGCTAGTAGCCTGGCACAACCTGTATAGCTACATGTAGCAAGGCAGCCCATTTACATATGAAAATCCTGTTTATGTGTATTGGCAAGTGAATAAGCTCAGTTTACACATATGCATAATTACATGCTTCATTTGTTGCAGTGCTGGTTGCGCTGAATAACCATTTATAAGGATAAAATGTTATGAGTGGCCTTATGGCTCTATTAGATGTATTGTGTATTTTGTGCCTGTATTATTCAGCTATTCCCAAATTACCTTATCATGTATAATGTGTATTTTGAGCCTTTATTATTGAGTTATTCCTGTTTTGTTCTACTAAATAAAACGTATTTTGTGCCTTTATTATTGAGTTATTCCCGCATTGCCTTATCAGATATGATGTGTATTTTGTGACTGTGTTATTGAGCTATTCCCACATTGCCATATCAGATATAATGTGTATTGTATGTTTGTGCCTGTATTATTGAGTTATTCCTGCATTGCCTTATCAGATATGATGTGTATTGTATGTTTGTGACTGTGTTATTGAGTTATTCCTGCATTGCCTTATCAGATATGATGTGTATTGTATGTTTGTGCCTGTATTATTGAGTTATTCCCGCATTGCCTAATCAGATAAGATGTGTATTTTGTGACTGTGTTATTGAGCTATTCCCACATTGCCATATCAGATATGATGTGTATTGTATGTTTGTGCCTGTATTATTGAGTTATTCCTGCATTGCCTTATCAGGTATGATGTGTATTTTGTGACTGTGTTATTGAGCTATTCCCACATTGCCGTATCAGATATGATGTGTATTGTATGTTTGTGCCTGTATTATTGAGTTATTCCTGCATTGCCTTATCAGATATGATGTGTATTGTATGTTTGTGCCTGTATTATTGAGTTATTCCCTCATTGCCTGATCAGATATGATGTTCTATTTTGTGACTGTGTTATTGAGTTATTCCCACATTGCCATATCAGATATGATGTGTATTGTATGTTTGTGCCTGTATTATTGAGTTATTCCCTCATTGCCTAATCAGATATGATGTTCTATTTTGTGACTTTTTTATTGAGTTATTCCCACATTGCCATATCAGATATGATGTGTATTGTGTGTTTGTGCCTGTATTATTGAGCTATTCCTGCATTGCCTAATCAGATAAGATGTGTATTTTGTGACTGTGTTATTGAGCTATTCCCGCATTGCCATATCAGATATGATGTGTATTGTGTGTTTGTGCCTGTATTATTGAGTTATTCCCGCATTGCCTAATCAGATAAGATGTGTATTTTGTGCTTGTGTTATTGAGTTATTCCCGCATTGCCTTATCAGATATGATGTGTATTTTGTGCCTGTATTATTGAGTTATTCCCGCATTGCCTTATCAGATATGATGTGTATTTTGAGCCTGTATTATTGAGTTATTCCCTCATTACCTAGTCAGATATGATGTGTATTTTGAGCCTGTATTATTGAGTTATTCCCTCATTACCTAATCAGATATGATGTGTATTTTATGTTTGTGCCTGTATTATTGAGTTATTCTCGCATTGCCTTATCAGATATGATGTGTATTTTGTGCCTGTATTATTGAGTTATTCCCACATTGCCTTATCAGATATGATGTGTATTTTATGTTTGTGCCTGTATTATTGAGTTATTCCCGCATTGCCTTATCATGTATGATGTGTATTTTGAGCCTGTATTATTGAGTTATTCCCGCATTGCCTTATCAGATATGAGGTGTATTTTATGTTTGAGCCTGTATTATTGAGTTATTCCCGCATTACCTAATCAGATAAGATGTGTATTTTGTGCCTGTATTATTGAGTTATTCCCGCATTGCCTAATCAGATAAGATGTGTATTTTGTGCTTGTGTTATTGAGTTATTCCCGCATTGCCTTATCAGGTATGGTGTGTATTTTGTGCCTGTATTATTGAGTTATTCCTGCATTGCCTAATCAGATAAGATGTGTATTTTGTGCTTGTGTTATTGAGTTATTTCTGCATTGCCTAATCAGATAAGATGTGTGTTTTGTGCTTGTGTTATTGAGTTATTCCCGCATTGCCTTATCAGGTATGATGTGTATTTTGTGCCTGTATTATGAGTTATTCCCGCATTGCCTAATCAGATAAGATGTGTATTTTGTGCTTGTGTTATTGAGTTATTCCTGCATTACCATATCAGATATGATGTGTATGTTTGTGCCTGTATTATTGAGTTATACTCGCATTGCCTTATCAGGTATGATGTGTATTTTGAGCCTGTATTATTGAGTTATTCCCACGTTGCCTTATCAGATATGATGTGTATTTTATGTTTGAGCCTGTATTATTGAGTTATTCCCACGTTGCCTTATCAGATATGATGTGTATTTTGAGCCTGTATTATTGAGTTATTCCTGCATTGCCATATCAGATATGATGTGTATTGTATGTTTGTGCCTGTATTATTGAGTTATTCCTGCATTGCCTTATCAGTTATGATGCATATTTTATGTTTGAGCCTGTATTATTGAGTTATTCCCGCATTGCCTTATCAGATATGAGGTGTATTGTATGTTTGTACCTGTATTATTGAGTTATTCCCTCATTGCCTTATCAGATATGATGTGTATTTTATGTTTGAGCCTGTATTATTGAGTTATTCCTGCATTGCCTTATCAGATATGAGGTGTATTGTATGATTGTGCCTGTATTATTGAGTTATACCCGCATTGCCTTATCAGGTATGATGTGTATTTTGAGCCTGTATTATTGAGTTATTCCCGCATTACCTAATCAGATATGAGGTGTATTTTGTGCTTGTGTTATTGAGTTATTCCCACGTTGCCTTATCAGATATGATGTGTATTTTGAGCCTGTATTATTGAGTTATTCCTGCATTGCATTATCAGATATGATGTGTATTTTGAGCCTGTATTATTGAGTTATTCCTGCATTGCCTTATCAGATATGATGTGTATTTTGAGCCTGTATTATTGAGTTATTCCTGCATTGCCTTATCAGATATGATGTGTATTTTGAGCCTGTATTATTGAGTTATTCCTGCATTGCCTAATCAGATAAGATGTGTATTTTGTGCTTGTGTTATTGAGTTATTCCCGCATTGCCTTATCAGGTATGATGTGTATTTTGTGCCTGTATTATTGAGTTATTACAGCAATGCCTAATCAGATAAGATGTGTATTTTGTGCTTGTGTTATTGAGTTATTCCTGCATTACCATATCAGATATGATGTGTATATTTGTGCCTGTATTATTGAGTTATACTCGCATTGCCTTATCAGGTATGATGTGTATTTTGAGCCTGTATTATTGAGTTATTCCCACGTTGCCTTATCAGATATGATGTGTATTTTATGTTTGAGCCTGTATTATTGAGTTATTCCCAAGTTGCCTTATCAGATATGAGGTGTATTTTGAGCCTGTATTATTGAGTTATTCCTGCATTGCCATATCAGATATGATGTGTATTGTATGTTTGTGCCTGTATTATTGAGTTATTCCTGCATTGCCTTATCAGTTATGATGTGTATTTTATGTTTGAGCCTGTATTATTGAGTTATTCCCGCATTGCCTTATCAGATATGAGGTGTATTGTATGTTTGTACCTGTATTATTGAGTTATTCCCTCATTGCCTTATCAGATATGATGTGTATTTTATGTTTGAGCCTGTATTATTGAGTTATTCCTGCATTGCCTTATCAGATATGAGGTGTATTGTATGATTGTGCCTGTATTATTGAGTTATACCCGCATTGCCTTATCAGGTATGATGTGTATTTTGAGCCTGTATTATTGAGTTATTCCCTCATTACCTAATCAGATATGAGGTGTATTTTGTGCTTGTGTTATTGAGTTATTCCCACGTTGCCTTATCAGATATGATGTGTATTTTGAGCCTGTATTATTGAGTTATTCCTGCATTACCTTATCAGATATGATGTGTATTTTGAGCCTGTATTATTGAGTTATTCCTGCATTGCCTTATCAGATATGATGTGTATTTTGAGCCTGTATTATTGAGTTATTCCTGCATTGCTTTATCAGATATGATGTGTATTTTGAGCCTGTATTATTGAGTTATTCCTGCATTGCCTAATCAGATAAGATGTGTATTTTGTGCTTGTGTTATTGAGTTATTCCCGCATTGGCTTATCAGGTATGATGTGTATTTTGTGCCTGTATTATTGAGTTATTCCCGCATTGCCTAATCAGATATGATGTGTATTTTGTGCTTGTGTTATTGAGTTATTCCTGCATTACCATATCAGATATGATGTGTATGTTTGTGCCTGTATTATGGAGTTATACTCGCATTGCCTTATCAGGTATGATGTGTATTTTGAGCCTGTATTATTGAGTTATTCCCACGTTGCCTTATCAGATATGATGTGTATTTTATGTTTGAGCCTGTATTATTGAGTTATTCCCACGTTGCCTTATCAGATATGATGTGTATTTTGAGCCTGTATTATTGAGTTATTCCTGCATTGCCATATCAGATATGATGTGTATTGTATGTTTGTGCCTGTATTATTGAGTTATTCCTGCATTGCCTTATCAGTTATGATGTGTATTTTATGTTTGAGCCTGTATTATTGAGTTATTCCCGCATTGCCTTATCAGATATGAGGTGTATTGTATGTTTGTACCTGTATTATTGAGTTATTCCCTCATTGCCTTATCAGATATGATGTGTATTTTATGTTTGAGTCTGTATTATTGAGTTATTCCTGCATTGCCTTATCAGATATGAGGTGTATTGTATGATTGTGCCTGTATTATTGAGTTATACCCGCATTGCCTTATCAGGTATGATGTGTATTTTGAGCCTGTATTATTGAGTTATTCCCTCATTACCTAATCAGATATGAGGTGTATTTTGTGCTTGTGTTATTGAGTTATTCCCACGTTGCCTTATCAGATATGATGTGTATTTTGAGCCTGTATTATTGAGTTATTCCTGCATTACCTTATCAGATATGATGTGTATTTTGAGCCTGTATTATTGAGTTATTCCTGCATTGCCTTATCAGATATGATGTGTATTTTGAGCCTGTATTATTGAGTTATTCCTGCATTGCCTTATCAGATATGATGTGTATTTTGAGCCTGTATTATTGAGTTATTCCTGCATTGCCTTATCAGATATGATGTGTATTTTGAGCCTGTATTATTGAGTTACTCCTGCATTGCCTTATCAGGTATGATGTGTATTTTGAGCCTGTATTATTGAGTTATTCACGTATAATAATACTGCATTTTCTGGGGGAAATCAGTGAGTTACAAAACCAGTCTTCCTTGAGTCACAGATACACACATTCACACGAAAAAGTTTACATGTTTATACAGTATATATATAAAACATGGATGTACCTGATAGATGTTTACCGACTATATACAGAGTAGTGTATCATAGACGGTTCTGCACTCAATCAACAGAGGCATACTTTGACATAATAAACACTTTCATTTGTATTATTTAAACATTGATATTCTGTGACTTTAACGTATGTAGAGGGAGTCCGTTACGCATACAATTATTATAAAAATGACTCTAAAATGATTTGTTTGTGTCCTGAAAGATGAAAAGCAACACAAAATTGTGCAAATTATTTCTCTGCCTCTCATAGTTCTTGCAGAATGTTTCAAAATGTTGGTTTTGGAGCCAGTTGAAAAGTTTGAAAAATTAAGCATGGGGAATAACCTGTACATAGTATTTTACGTACATGTATTTTGTGACTGTGTTATTGGCAATATTAAAGAAAATCTGTACATCTTAACATCATTGAGGTACCATTGAAAAAGGTAACGGATATTTTATATAGCTGAGCAACAGTTATTAATAATCAATATCTTTAATTTATAGATTTAACAGTTTAACAGTAACATGGAGATATTTGAGGTAAGGAAATAATACACCTGTACAAACAATATTTATTTGTTATTTAATAGGTCAGATGCAAATTTAGAAATAAATACCACATATCAACATTCATGTGTATGTGAGATGCAAATAGACTTAAAAAAGACTGTTTAATATTGGTGTGTTTTTAAGGATTTTGACCCGTTTTTTAAGTAATTTCAAACCATTTTTAAGGATTTTGACCATGAAGGCCGTGAACAACCAAACTATATTTCTTATTTATTCACTTTTGTACAATCACATTTTCAAGACCGGCCCCAAAGCTCAGTAGAGTGTAGATCCATTGTCAATCCTGCGTCACACCTAAGGCCTTAAAACAGGAAGTTGTAACGGATACATTTGGTGATCAGCATCAAGAGGATAGTGCAACGACTGGTTGACCCATATCAGTATAATGGCTCAGGCATCGCGGCTTACGTACTTTCGGTAAGTCGTTATAGTGAAACAGCACTAGATGAAAGAGCGATGGAAATCTGTCCTGCAAAAAGGAGGCACATTACATGCACTCATACTCATAAGGACTCCTTTGTCGTCATATGACTGAAAAATTGTTAAGTACAACGTTAAACCCCAAGCACCTGCTCACTCACTCACTCACATTTTCAAGAAATATCAACAAGCCCCTAAAAAGTAATCCCATATTTTTGTTGAGTGGTTTGATGTAATTGGCATGGATTACTTATGTTAGCACGGTACATGCAATATAAAACTACTTAGCAAGTTGTGTCCAACCCACTAAGTGCATTTGTTCCAGTAACATGTGCTAAACAAAGAAGTACAATCTGCCTGCAAATGGAAGAAAAACCATAAAATGGGATTGTTCATTGTTATGGTTACATAACAGCAGGCACACGGAGGATTTTGGACAGCACGCAATTAGTACAACTAGCCAGGCATTAGTGCTCTAATGTGCGACGCTCTTAGCGGGATGTCTTTCAGAGGGGCCCGAATGATTCATTTGGGGCATTTTTCTGTGAAATATACAACAGTGATCATTGTTGTTTTTCTCACTTTACTTAGACATGTGGGATTATAGTGAATGATAGGCTAACACCCTACAGGTGAGAAACATGGTTCCTGTGGCAGATTTGGTCTGAGAGATTCATGAGGTCTTATTTTTAGGTTATAATGCGATGCTGTCAAATGGCTGCTTATTTTTAGTATACAAGTACTAATGTACATGGATGTTGTGCAAGTCATCCTTTCACCTACGGCGTAGTTAGAGGAAGTAAATGTTCTGAAGAGCACATCAAGACGACGTATGTATGTATATAGTGCATATGGTATTACTGCTACTTAATTGTACTTCATGTAAACTTAATACTGCGGAACAATGACCCAGGAGCTTCTCACCCACAGGGTCTGTGAGTTCAGGTCCAGGTTATGCTGACTTACTCTCCAGCTTTATTTGGGAATGTCTGCCAGCACCTGGCGATGATGGTGGGTTTTCCTCAGGTTCTTCCTGGTTTCCTCCCACCATAAAGGCCCCCTTTGTACAAGTGAAATATTTCTGAGTATGGCATAAAACGCCAGTCAAATAAATAAGCAAATAAATTGTACTCCATAGTTTTGATTTTATCAAAAATGTAAATATTTTCATTTTAAAGGACCATTTTTAAGACAGAATAATTTTTGATATGAAAGTGGAATGGAAATTTTAAATTGAAAGTTCCAGAGCTTTTCCTTCATCAAAATGTTTATTATTTAAAGACAATTTTGATGGCTTTACACTTCAATATAAGTATAAGTATTAGAAGACTGTCAAGATTATGGAGCAGATTTTATTTTCTTCTTCACAGGCATGTATTTCTTTAGTAGCTGACAATGCAAGTAAAGCTCAAAGATGGAATTCAAAGTGATAGACAAGGGTTATCGCCTGGAGGTCTCTGCTCGTTATATTCCTGGTAAGGGTTACATTGTAGACGCAAAACTAGCCTTTTGTATCCTTAGACCAATATTTTGGAAGTTTTCTGGTCACAGCAAATAATTGCTATTCAAATCAAATCGGTAATTACTTTATGCTAATAACATTCAGTGGTATATAATAAATTTTCCCCAAAAAACATATGGGGTGCTCTATAGGTGGACAAAGGGGTGTGCTACACAATAAAAATTCCAGAATTTATATAATGTATATCGGAAATTAGAAAGAGGTTTGTATGCTAAGCATCAGATTAGGCCAATCTTAAATACTCCTGGGTTTATGTATGCTGTGTATACTTACACTTTTATAACAGTTATTTTCAACTTTCTGTTGGTGTTTTGTGTTTAGCATAAACAAACATTTGGTAGAATACTTTACA
The DNA here is from genome assembly GCF_032854445.1 of Liolophura sinensis. NCBI lineage: Eukaryota > Metazoa > Mollusca > Polyplacophora > Chitonida > Chitonidae > Liolophura > Liolophura sinensis. The sequence continues at coordinate 5,498,726 of NC_088304.1, read as the reverse complement.
AATTTAGACATATTTGACATTAGGAGATGCTCAGAAATGTTGATTCTACAACCCACTGTACGTACAGAGAAATGTGGAAATTTCCAGAGCCGAAGAGACTGAAAAGGTGCAAGTCTGTTCTGTAATAATATGAATAGTGATTGTTGTTGTTGTATTTTCTTTGTCAGAAAGCTGCAAGTGATGGCAGTTACAGTTGTAAGTACATGTAGCTATCAGCTGCCTTCTCCCAGTCCAATATCTTATAATTCTTTGATCTATATCTTTCATTTCAACTGAGTAATTAAGTGATTGATCTTACCAAGACAGGTGTTTTGACTCATTTCTTCGTCCCTGCAGTGTCTCTCTTAGCAATTTTCACACTTTTAATGAGGCTCCTTTTCCTGCGTAATGATGTCTCGCGCCCAATGCAGGTTGACGATTGTTCTCTTGTTATACAGGAATAATATGTTTCCAGTTAGCTGACAAATTACCATAGCAATGGCACTACTAAACCACTGTTTAGGCAGTTTTGGGTTACTTTAGGTGAGAAAGATTTCAGATTACTAAATGGCTACAATACAAGGAAGTTCTACAGGTAGGAAGTGTACAGTGATCATGTTAACATCTTGCTCTGTGTCAGACTTAGATTGCACCGGCTACATACATGTAACCTCCGATAACTTCACCACTCCATCACTTCGCAGTTCTCTGTCTGCAGGTTTTTATATTTAAGGGGCCTTGAAAGCCAGATACTGAAATGTTAGAATTTAACTGGATCAGAAATGTTTAGAAAAACATCTTCTAGGATGTCCATCTAGCCTTATCCGATACAGACACAAAGGTAGCTTCAAGAATTGAGGCACTATCCAAATTTCTGCTTTTATTTTGTAATATCTGCTTTCAATAACATGTTTATGGGGTACATGGTATATGGTATATATGAATATAGAGTGTAGACTTTTAACACTTAATTTAAAAACCTGATCAAGCACAGACTAGCTTCTACACTTTGTAGACTTCTACACTGTACAGAGTCCTACACTTTACGAACATTAACATTTTATGAAATTTATAATCATGTATGAACTAGCTTTTGCACTTTGTAAACTTTTACACTTTGTAGACTTCTACACTGTATATAGTCCTACACTTTATGGACATTAACACTTTATGAAATTTATAATCATGTATGAACTAGCTTTTGCACTTTGTAAACTTTTACACTTTGTAGACTTTTACACTGTATAGAGTCCTACACTATATGGACATTAACACTTTATGAAATTTATAATCATGTATGAACTAGCTATTGCACTTTGTAAACTTTTACACTTTGTAGACTTCTACACTGTATATAGTCCTACACTATATGGACATTAACACTTTATGAAATTTATAATCATGTATGAACTAGCTATTGCACTTTGTAAACTTTTACACTTTGTAGACTTCTGCACTTTGTGAACTTTTAACACTTTATGTGCTTATAATCATGCATAGAGTATAGCTTTAACTCTGCGTTCACTTTTGACCTCTACGCCCACTTAATCATGTTTTTGGACCTTATATTGTGTGAACTTGCTTTTACACCAGAACTTTGCAAACTAGTTCTTCTAGTATTTATACATTTTACATTTTATGGTCTTCAATATGTGTTCTTTGATACTGGTCGTCAGTTTTATGGGTATGATAATTGGAGATTAGAGATGAGACAGCAGACAGTTTTGATATTTTGTCAGGTATCAAGGAGACAGACACAATTAATCTCATCAGTTTTAAAAGGGATTAACTGTACTCTGTGCTCGAGTGTTATTCTCGTCCACTCTTTTTCCAGAAGGTATTCTTAGTTGTTCGTGGCTGTTTTAAATTGCATAATACTGTGATGAGGAGGAAAAATCTGAAGTCTCTATGCTGACGTTGCTAAGTGAGTGTATGCAATATGTATTACAATACTTGTACAATGTAGGAGATGTACTAAATTGGATCCAAGAACAGTATCAATCTTGTGATAACAATATCAGCCTGGAACCTATGGAATTTCGTTCATAATAGATCCATCTTTGAAATGAACATTACAATATCAAAAAGCTTTAAGCTCCTTAAAACCCAGCAGATAATAAAGAAGCTAGGGATTGAGAGCTGATGTCTGCCAGTCTGAAAGTTAATTTCAAAATGAAGTCGTGTGTAATATATTGCTCATGGCTGCCTTATTACACAGGGTTAGTTATTAATCAACATACAAAGTTTTAAGAGTTGACAGACTGCTGGATGTTGACAGACTGCTGGATGTTGACAGACTGCTGGATGTTGATAGACCTCCGCATGTTGATATAGACTCTTTTTGGTTGACAGAGCCCTTGATGGTAATAGAGACCCCCTGATGGTTAAAAACCCCTTGATCCTGATAGACCCCTTGATCCTGATGATTAATGACCACTTCATCCTGAAAGACCCTTTGATGGTCATAGATCCCTTGATGATGATGATGGATCCCTTGATGATGATAGACCCTGTGATGTTTAATGGCCTGGATGATGATAAATCTTTTATTGGTGATAGACCCCTTCATGTTAAATGAATGATGATGATAAACCCCTTGATGATGATAAATCCTTTGATGATGATAGACCCCTTACTCCTGATAGACGCCTTGATGTTTAATGACCTTAGATACAGTTGTTATTAATATATACCTAACTTTGGGAATTTTACCACAACTTTTTTTTATTTCTTTCTGTTTTAGATAAAAATGCATTCATTGACTGGTGACTCTCCCCCAACAGACTTCAACTCATTAACCGGCCAGGTGTGAAACGCTAACAAGTCAGGATGGGAGCAGGTAAGTCTTTGGTTTCATTAGCTGTATTATCATGTCATGTAATGCACATTAGGAGCAGGTGTTGTTGATTTCCTTTATTAGGAATTATGTTGATATCACATGCACTAGCTGGTGTAAAGACAGTTGTTTGCATTGACATGGTCCATTCTCCTAAATTTGTAGGAACAGTGTTGATATCACATGCACTAGCTGGTATTAAGGCTGTTGTCTTCAGTGACATTGTACAGTTTCCTAAATTTGTAGGAACAGTGTTGATATCACATCTAAGCTGGTATAAAGACAGTTGTTTGCATTAACATGGTCCATTCTCCTAATTTTGTAGGAACAGTGTTGATATCACATGCACTAGCTGGTATAAAGACAGTTGTTTGCATTAACATGGTCCATTCTCCTAATTTTGTAGGAACAGTGTTGATATCACATGCACTAGCTGGTATAAAGACAGTTGTTTGCATTGACATGGTCCATTCTCCTAAATTTGTAGGAACAGTGTTGATATCACATGCATTAGCTGTCATTAAGGCTGTTGTCTGCAGTGACATTGTGCAATCTCCTAAATTAGGAACAATGTTGATATCACATGCATTAGCTGGTATTAAGGCTGTTGTCTGGACACGCTCCAGACCCCTGTATTAGTAACTGTACATTAATTTGATTTCTCTTCTAAAGCAGAGTACCCAGCATAAACCATCGACCTTTGGCATGCTACTGATGAACATTCCCCCAGGTGATGTTCAGATACATGTAACTGTCCCATCTTTAGGGTAACATGGCAACTCCGGCAAATGATGCAAGCTGATGCATAATTCAGTATTTCATTTCTATTCAAAAGAAAAAAACAGGAAATAATATAAAATGCGTTATTCAGAAAGAGGGGTGAAAACAGATCTAAACAGCTACAGGTAGTTGTTTTTCTTATGTGCTTGCTTAACTCAATAAATCCACTTTTATGTTCTCATAGAGTGCGCTATGTTAAAATGACCAGAAAAAATGATGTTGCGTGACTTGTACCCCACGCGCTATGGTTAAATGGCAAACCAAGCTTTCTCTGACATGAAGGGGAAACAACTGCATTCTGGGGATGTGGAGCTAGCTAGCTTCTGATTTATCAGAATTGATAACATGATGGAGCTTGTGCATTTCTCGTTGCGTGGGATCTTTCTTACTTTGAGCTGCAATATCTCAGTTTTGAAACATCACAAAGACCAAAAGTTATGCTTTTTAAACTTCATTATCAATGCATGTACGATATTTGGTCTGGTGTTGTCCTTACTTTTAAGCCACTTTTGAGGATGCTATATTAAAGGACAAGACAGCTAAAACATATTTCAATCAAAAGCAGGATACTCAGGCGCTCTAAAAAACATAACTCTTTATTATTTTAATGAGATTTCACCGAATAACAGGTAGAACAAAATGACCATACTGCACAAATGGCTGGTGTGAGTTGAGGTAGCCATCTTGAGAATTTTATCCAATCAAAGACGTTGCTATCAGATTGTGCGGCCTAAGCTGTGACGTAGCCTTTACCCATTCACTCCATGAAGTGATATATATATCATAACACAAAACTACTGCATAAAACATAATTTTGAAATTGTTCACAATGATTTAGTTACGTGCAGCAGAAGGGCCTTTTCACAAAGTGTTGTGTGGCAGGTCTGTATCACTTATAATGATAATAATATCTTTATTTTCAGAGGGTAACAAACTGTCAGTATGAGAGTATTGATCTTATTAAATAAGCTGTATTGAATGCTGTGAAAGACAGAAGAAATGAAAAAAACAAACATGCAATTGTTCTTAATGTTTGATTGGTATTTTTGTAACAGTTGTCATTTGTCAACACTCTTTTCTCTTTTCTAGCAAACATACTAATTGCAATTAAAACTGAAAGATCCTGATTTCAGTTTCAAGGGCTTTTTCAAGTCCATTGTTAATTTAACCAGAGGTTTTTAATGCATGTTTGACTGTAGGTGTGCATACTGTAATTCTTCAACCTTTTCTCATGGTTACAAGGTGTTAATTCAAGCATATTCAGAAGGCATTATCCTGTGTACATTGATAAAATTATACTTTTTCTGAAGTCCTGAAAATGGCCAATCCCACCAAAGTAGTTTTATCTCCAACATCAAATGATGTATGTGCATAAATTGCACTGAAAGTTGCTCTTTCATATGCGAAAAGGTTGAGGAATTAGGGTATACATGTATACATGTAATTATATCTTGTTATCTTGAAATACTGGATTTTACCATAAAATGTCCCCAAAAGTGGCAGATAAAGGCAATAATACAGATATTACTTAATACTTTTGATGCCGAAACTAAATTTTTCCAGCAGGAGATCGTCCTACCTCCCAAACAAGCTTTAAAACAACTCTGTAACATGAATAAATTTCTCAGAATGAGTAACTTTTGTTCTGGATGAAATTCTAGGTCAAACACAGTAATTCTAGATTCCAGATCTCGGGGAAAGAAGACCCTCAAACTACCCATCACCATTGGTAATACACCTGTTTCGAATGACAGGTTAATCACTTGTTGGCTGGGTTGCTTATATTTCAGGGCGCTTGTTAATGGAAGCCTGTTCAGTAAACTGTCCCCAGCACAGGATAATTAATGATATTGTAGCTGCTACAGCAAGCGATCCAGGAATGTCAAACAGAGTTTCTACATGGATGCTGATTAAGACAGCACTAGCTTCAGAATTTGCTTCGTGGATAGGTGCATTGAACAGAGACAAAAATAGTGATTACAGCTATATGTATACCTGTAGGTGTGTTGAAATTTTGACTGATATCAACAGATTATAAATATGAATGTTTGATACATTGTGCTTCGTGGATATAAATTTATCGAATGAAAAAGAAGATAATGATTACAGCTGTGTCTGTTTTGAAAATTGGCATGATGTTAACAGATGGATGGTTAATTCAAATCCAAAGAAATCACAAATGCCCCAGGTAAACGGGATCAAATTTCAGGTTTTGAAAAGTTATGCCAAAAACCATTGTGTGAATGGGTAATCACTAACATACCTGATTTCTCTAATTTTTGGTCTGCTCTTTTTGGCCAATATACATGTAATTGTAGCCGGAGTATTTCTTTTCCTTTTTCACTCATGGTTAGTCCATCTAATGTACAAGATATTCACATCTTTGCTTTTCCAAAAAATTGGTAGAGAAATGTGTATCCTGTGCTACTAATATCAGTCCTAAAAATTAAAAGAAGTAGCGTAGCTGTTCGCATACAACCGCACACGACATAGGGCGGCTGTCCACGCACAACCGCACACGACGCAGGGTGGCTGTCCACGCACAACCATACATGACGTAGGGCGGCTGTCCAAGCACAACCACACACGACGTAAGACAGTTGTCCACGCACAACCGCACATGACATAGGGCGGCTGTCCACGCACAACCGCACACGACATAGGGCGGCTGTCCACGTACAACCACACACAACGTAAGGCGGCTGTCCGCGCACAACCATACATGACGTAGGGCGGCTGTCCACGCACAACCGCACACGACATAGGGCAGCTGTCTAGGCACAACCGCACACAATGTAGGGCGGCTGTCCACGCACAACTGCACACGACATAGGGCGGCTGTCCGCGCACAACCATACACGACGTAGGGCGGCTGTCCTCGCACAACAGCACATGACATAGGGCGGCTGTCCGCGCACAACCATACACGACATAGGGCAGCTGTCCTCGCACAACAGCACACGACATAGGGCGGCTGTCCGCGCACAACCATACACGATGTAGGGTGGCTGTCCACGCACAACCGCACACGACGTAGGGCGGCTGTTCGCAAACAACTACACGACGTAAGGTGGCCATCCATGCACAACCACACACGACGTAGGGCCGCTGCCCACGTACAACCACACAATAGGTAGGGCGGCTGTCCATGTACAACCGCACACGACGTAGGACGGCTGTTCACGAACAACTACACAACGTAAGGTGGCCATCTATGCACAACCACACATAACGTAGGGCGGCTGCCCATGTACAGCCGCACAATAGGTAGGGCGGCTGTCCACGCACAACTGCACACAACGAAGGGCGGCCATCCAAGGGCGGCTGTCCATGTACAACTGCACACGACTTAGGGCGGCTTTCCGCGCACAACTGCATGTCATAGGGCGGCTGTCCACCCACAACCGCACACGACGTAAGGGGGCCATTCAAGCACAACCGCACACGACGTAGGGCGGCCGTCCGCGCACAACCGCACATGACGTAGGGCGGCTGTCCGCGCACAACCACACATAACGTAGGGCGCCTGCCCACGTACAACCACAAATGACGTAAGGCAGTTGCCCACGCACAAGCGCACACGATGTAGGGCGTCTGTCCGCGCACAACCACACATGACGTAGGGCGGCTGTCCGCGCACAACCACACATAACGTAGGGCGCCTGCCCACGTACAACCACAAATGACGTAAGGCAGTTGCCCACGCACAACCACACACAACGTAAGGCGGCTGTCCGCGCACAACCACACACAACGTAAGGCGGCTGTCCGCGCACAACCACACACGACGTAGGGCGTCTGTCCGCGCACAACCGCACATGACGTAGGGCGGCTGTCCGCGCACAACCACACATAACGTAGGGCGCCTGCCCACGTACAACCACAAATGACGTAAGGCAGTTGCCCACGCACAACCACACACAACGTAAGGCGGCTGTCCGCGCACAACCACACATGACGTAGGGCGTCTGTCCACACACAACTGCATATGTATGTACATAAGCATCTTATTTCAGACAGTGACTTATCAATAGTTGTAGGGAGATTCATTCATGACAAGAAAAGAACAATTTTATTTTTAAACAGCAGATATGTGAAATGCTCCAATAGTTGTTGTTTTGCTGTAAATACAGTACTATATGAGACGGCCTGATGTCAACTTCAAGCAATACTTGGTGACCATTGTATTTGAAGTAATGGTTTTCCTTTATGTAAGGGAATAGGTTTCCTTTTGAGGTATTTTTAAGATAAAACCAGTACGGGTCTAGTAAGTGGTGCTAAATCTGTTTGGCAGAATACATGTGAACAGAACTCGTTTACTAAACACATGGTTTTCCATCTTGTGCTGCTCTGCAAAATGCATTACGGTTACACACATCCACACTAAAGATAGGGTGGATGGAGGGATGGGTTGTGTTGGCATTTATGGGTCCTTGGAACACTGGCACTCACCACTAGGTGCTGGTTCAAATCCTACCTCGGGCAGGGATCAGTATTGACATTTATGGGCATATATGCAATTGTTTGGGTGGGTGGAGGATTAGATTGGTGTTCGTGGGTTCTGATTAAGACACTTGTGTGTCATTTGCTGGCACTCACCACTAGGTGCTGGTTCAAATCCTACCTCGGGCAGGGATCAGTATTGACATTTATGGGCATATATGCAATTGTTTGGGTGGGTGGAGGATTAGATTGGTGTTCGTGGGTTCTGATTAAGACACTTGTGTGTCATTTGCTGGCACTCACCACTAGGTGCTGGTTCAAATCCTACCTCGGGCAGGGATCAGTATTGACATTTATGGGCATATATGCAATTGTTTGGGTGGGTGGAGGATTAGATTGGTGTTCGTGGGTTCTGATTAAGACACTTGTGTGTCATTTGCTGGCACTCACCACTAGGTGCTGGTTCAAATCCTACCTCGGGCAGGGATCAGTATTGACATTTATGGGCATATATGTAATTGTTTGGGTGGGTGGAGGATTAGATTGGTGTTCGTGGGTTCTGATTAAGACACTTGTGTGTCATTTGCTGGCACTCACCACTAGGTGCTGGTTCAAATCCTACCTCGGGCAGGGATCAGTATTGACATTTATGGGCATATATGCAATTGTTTGGGTGGGTGGAGGATTAGATTGGTGTTCGTGGGTTCTGATTAAGACACTTGTGTGTCATTTGCTGGCACTCACCACTAGGTGCTGGTTCAAATCCTACCTCGGGCAGGGATCAGTATTGACATTTATGGGCATATATGCAATTGTTTGGGTGGGTGGAGGATTAGATTGGTGTTCGTGGGTTCTGATTAAGACACTTGTGTGTCATTTGCTGGCACACACCACTAGGTGCAGATTCAAATCCTACCTCGGACAGGGATCAATATTGATGATATTTATGGGCATATATAACATGTAATTGTTGACCGTGCAATGTTTTCACGTTATAGGCTGAAGCCCCACACTCACTCAGCACACTAATTAAACCTTTCCTTGTGCTACGTCAGCTGTGTCATACTTCTGTTAGACGAACATGTTTCTCAAGGTGATCGATTGTTTTCTAGAGAGTTCCGTGACAAAGACTAGCTAATTATTACTCCAATCCTCTGAACCCAGGGAATTGGCTTTGGATCTGTTACATTTGTTCATTTCCCTGAAGGTGGTTGGCCAGAATAAACTGTAGGTGGATAGGATGGGCATTTTAATGGTGTCAGTCCATAGTCTTTGTTATATCGATCAAGGTACCGGTACTTTAGTGAGTGATGACTTTGTGTTGTTTTGTTGAGATGAGGTTGTGACCATGTGGATTCGTATAAGTTCCATGGCTTTCAGTCATGCGCTAGCTCATCTGAGACCTGGATTTAATCCTATTCTGGGACAGAAAAAGGAAATTTTCACATTTTTTTAAAATAATATTCTCAGCGCTTTCGTGTCAGGAGGCAGTCCACATTGCTCTTTTTGTGTGGTCTTTCATGAAATTTACTGCAGAAAGGTTATTGTCTACCATTATAATGATATCACTCGTGGGAAGATTGAATTTTTATTGATTCAATATGGACTGGTACAAACGATTTTATGAACACTCACTGACACTGTTCTTATGGGTTATATTAAACAACAGTCAAATAAATTAAAGACATAAGCAGAAAGCCATTCATCCAACAGGTTTGGAACTGTTATATGTGTGGTATACCTTCACCTTAACAGTTACCTGATTACCCTTGTGCCACAGGTGTGTGGTACGATAACTAAAACAGCCAATTCCACCTGACGCTTGTGAGACTAACATTGTCAGGCTCAGAATCTGTGATCTCTCTTTAGCCATGTTCTACAGGTGTCTTGTTTTTGGAACTGTTATATGTGTGTTATACCCTCACCTTAACAGTTACCCGATTACCCTTGTGCTACAGGTGTGTGGTATGATCACTAAAACAGCCAATTCCATCAGACATCTGTGAAAGTTCAGACATCTGTGAAAGTTATCTCTAATTGCTCTTGTGCTACAGGTGTCTTGTATGATCACTAGAACAGCCAATTCCACCTGACACTTGTGCCAGTTATCTCTAATTGCTCTTGTGCTACAGGTGCATGGTGAGATCACTAGAACAGCCAATTCCACCTGACATGTGTGCCAGTTATCTTTAATTACCCTTGTGATACAGGTGTGTGGTTATTAGTCAATTCCAGCAGACACCTGTGAAAGTAACATTGTCAGGCTCAGAATCAGTGCCTGTGATCTCTTATTATTCTTGTGCTACAGGTGTTGTGCCAAGATCACTAGACAGCCAATTCCAGTAGACACCTGTGACACTAACATTGTCAGGCAGAGACTCACTGTCTGTAATCTCTAATTACCATTGTACCACAGGTGTTATGCCAAGATCATTAGACAGCCAATTCCAGTAGACACCTGTGATACTAACATTGTCAGGCAGAGACTCACTGTCTGTAATCTCTAATTACCATTGTACCACAGTTGTGTGGTATGATCACTAGAACAGCCAATTCCAGCAGACACCAGTGATACTAACATTGTTCGGGTCAGAATCAGTATCAATGGTCTCTAATTACTCTTGTGCTACAGGTGTGTGGTATAATCAATTCACCAGACACCTGTGAGACTAACAATGTTTTCCTGTACCTGTTGATGTATGTCCTGTTTTCCTCCTGGGCTGTACCAAGGACAGACTAATTATCACTTTCCTGTGTGTGGGAGGCTCATGATAATGCACCTGTATCCTTGGCCCTCAGGACAAAGGCTGTAGATTACAGCATGAACAGGCTTGACTGCCTGGCCTGCGTCCTGGTCAGGACTTCATGTTGTAGCCATCGGAGACATTCAGCGGTGCCCTGCTTACAGACTGCCGGGCTAATTGAAAAATCAATGTTCCTGCAGTGGTGTGTTGGCACTGATATAATGCTGGTCCAGCGTTATTTGTGATCAATTTGGCTGCCAGTACTGGCCAAATTGCGACCCGTCTCTGTAAAAAGATAAGGCATGATTGTTTAAAGGGCCCTGAATGAGCGCCATTCTCTTTTCCCCCTCGGCTTTTTCCGTTAACAAATGACTATCTCACGTGCTCCTGTTCATTGTCATTGTGGTCAGGGAATAGAGACATTTGATGGGCAGTAAATAAAAAAAGCAGTTCCTACCCATGTGGTGAAACATTTTTAAATCTCTAAAGAAATGTTTCTTTTAGGTTGGTGAGTCTTTAAGAATTGGCCTACACCTTTTATATGCAGATCTCAAGTAAGACATAGGAGTGTGACAAGGGGTACGGCCACAGGATGGTCATTTGATTTTTTGTCCAGTCATTTCTGTTACCCCGACGTGTTGGTTTACCATACTATTGGAACAGCAGAAATACTCCAAGCTTTGTGTAGTCAACTAAGATGCATTTACAGTACTTGAAATATAAGGAGTGTCCAGGACTCTGAGGTCCTTATTGGTGAACTCTCCAATCCAAATCTTTAACTGTCTCTCTTGCAGAGAGCACAGTTTGTACATAATATCTCACAATACAATAACCAGGGGGTTACATCTGGTTGCCATGGTGTATACAAGTTATTGCAAGTCTGAACAAGAAATAGCCCGAGTGAATCCTCTTAATGTATAAACAGTATCATTCTCAGACCATGTGGCTATGGCCTATACTTGGTTGTTACAATAGAGGTTACATTCAATGGTAAATATAGATTTAAATTTTAAGCTAATCAGGAATTTAATAATAATTAAAGCTGTTACATTCCTTACAGTGATAGAGATGGCCAAGTATCAAGGCCTTAGCATCAAGGCCCAGTTGAATGTCAAATAAGAAAACACTATCAAAATGATGCAATGATCTAATTTGCTGTGATTGGAAAGATTAAGCTTTGGAAAACATCTGTTTACCAACAGACGCTAACACATAACGATGATTAGCTTTATTCAACTGCTGAAGTACATAGACAGTGGACAATTCAACACATTCAACCTGCATGCACAAATTGTAACAGTATTTTCAAAAACAGGCAACATGGAGAAAAAGTGTGACAAAAGTGAAAAATAATCAACTGGGTTTGAACCCCCAAATTACCAGATATCATATACAGTGCGTTTAGTGCTGAAAACCACCACAGCGTCTTACTCGAGTCAGGCCTTGGCGATCACCGCACCTGGTTAAGCACGTACATTTCAGGTTGCTTGACCCATGGTGTGCAATCACCTCACTCTAGTGTCCCATCTGGTTTGCCTCAGCTCAGTTCAGTTTTGAGAGAGGGCGAGGACAGAGTGCATGTAGGTTACAGGAAATGTTAGACTAAAAAGATATGAAATTTTATTCTAAATAGCTAGAAGGAATAAGCAGTTTTGTGTGTTTTCTTTAAAAAAAGATCCTCAGTTCAAAGCCATGGCTTAAGGTTCCATAGTTACTTTTGTGTGTAGCATCCTAAAGCCCGTCGCTTCCTTATGGGCAAGTAAGGTCCAGACCTGAAGAGAAATTGGAAACCCTGTTATTTCTTTAACGGTTCAATTTGGCCTAATAATAGTAACATGTTTTGGGTTCGTCATGACTCAAGGTACATGTGTGGATAGACATTTTTCATATATTTCGCCATGGCTTTGGACTGATATTCCTGATAGCTTGGTGGTATGGGGGAATAGGCGTCCCACCTATGGGGCAGGTTACCTGCAGCACATGTAATGTAATTACCTCCAAACTCTATGTTAAATGCACAGGCTTACATTTCTATTTCTGTAGTAGGGTGGTGTCATTTAAATATTTCTAGCGAGAAAACTATAGCTCGTAGCTCAAATCCGTTGGCATGTAACAGAAACTACATGTCTTGGGTGACAATTTGGTGCAAGCCTCAGATTTGTAGCTTTCCTAGCTCTTGAGTTTCAGGCCAGTAAAATTATATGACTGAAGAAAGTTTTTGACCATATCTCAAAAAGTTACAAAGATAGACAAAATCCGAAAGCAGATTCTGAATCAGCGTTTCCCAATAAACCAGAATGCATGAAAACATTATCAAAATTACACACTTTTTATGACGTCATAATTTCGATCATTGGCGGCTGCCAAAGTTTTTCAGTCCAAATTCAAGGTTTTTTCAAACTTGTTTTAACTGGGATCACTCTACAAGTATATCAGATTTCAAAGAATCCGTTCGTTGGTTCTTGAGAAAAAGGTTTTTAAAGGTTTTGATCAAAATCCAAGATGGCAGCCATGTGATGTGACCAAATTTACCTGAAAGCAGCCAAAATTTGCCTCATAACCTTGTTTCTGAAATCACCAAATTTCAACAGCACCCAATAAAAACTTTTCTTTTTATAGCTCTTAAAGCTTCCAAAAAGTTACAAAAAATAAAACGGAAGAAGAATAATAGAAAATAGGAATGATTTCAGTCACAGAGTGCTGGGCCACCTGATTAGGGTCAAATGTATAACAGTTCATTGACTGGGCATGTGAGAAAAAAATATCCGGGTGAAGAGATAATCTTTGAAATAAGGCCGGTACATGTACATGTAGGTTATTACCACATCTTTCAAACATACCTCAAACACTTCGTATTAAAGCTGGTTCTTTATTATATACTGATTTCAAAGTTTTTGAATTTAAACATACATTCAGCATGTGAACGTAACTGCTGTTACATGTCATGATTTACGAGGAACTATTCTTGAATATGGCACAAAACATTAATTACGGTACCGCAGATAAGGCCTTTGCTAATTTCCGTGTATTCCCCGTTTGTCATGGCCCTGCTTTTGGAAATAAAGATGTTGATTCGGAATGTGATTAATTATTATAGTTATGAATTTTCAAACAAAACGTACGTGAATTTCAAGAAAATTTTGTTTTAAAATGCCAATCCCACATACAGTACCCTAATTCTTCAACCCTTTCAACATGGAGCTAATATATTGAAGCACTCAGGGAGAATTATGAAATGTAGAGAAATAATTGGCATAGCTTTATTAAGCGTACATCTTTGGTGACACAAACAAGTCATTTTCATAATAATTATTTACAGCAGTTCCACTGAAAAAGTGGTTAAGAGGTCGAAAAGGTTGACGATTACATTGTATTTTAGTTATTTTTCTTGAAATATTACATGCAGGAGGGCCAGAAGAAGCAATCGATTGAACACTGGCCTAAATCAGTGTGAAAGGATTCAGCACACACTGTGAGATGAGAGGCTCTTTAACGGTTGATGGGATGATGCCAGTGTTGAATGCTAATGGATGTGTATGAGTTGTGGGCTAGGTTAATAATCAAATGTTAATAGTAACAACATGCTCCATCATCATCATCTCAAGATTATGAGACAGATAATGTGGTGATTAGTGGTTTGATACGATAACAGGTGGCCGTCAGATGGAATTATGTCTTGGAACGTGTCGATATGTAACAAGGTTTTAAGTATTTGACAGACTACATATGTGCTGTGTTGTTTACTCTTCATGATTTACCTGCAGTCTGTAGGCCTTACTGGTTACACTGTTTTCTTTGGTTTATTTTATTGATTAGACTTTCACACCATACTCAAGAATATTTCACTTATACAACAGCAGCCAGCATTATGGTAGGAGAAAACCGTGCAAAACGCGGGGGAAACCCACAATTATCCGCAGGTTGTTGCTGGAGATTGAACACAGGGTTTCTCAACACAGGATTGAACCCTTTATCTGTACTGCTTTCAAGGCAAACACATAATCAGCTCTGCCCCTGATCTGACTAGGAATTTAGACCTCGCTGTGTAATTGATTTTATTTCATGATTTAGAATGATAAAGATATTTTGTTTTCCCTAAACCGAAATACCTTTGAAAAAGGAGGCTATTCAAAAGTTTTTTCTGGATTTTCAGTAGACCTGTTTTTTTTGTCATATATTTTTTTTTTATATATGTTTTTGTTTTATATTTATAATGTTCATACCTATCATTTTGACATGTTTGCATTGTATATATAGAGCATTGTTAATTCCCAATATTGTTATTTGTTAATTTAGTAAGATACTAAATCTGTAGGTTTTCATCTCTGAAACTTGAAAAGTGGACATGTGTGGAACGTGAACTTCGTCAAAACATATGGGGGACACATTTGTGACCGTGCTTTATTGAATCGTATGTAATGAAGCTTATTAATGATTAAGGGAAGGTTTTTTTGTTCACAGCTTGGGTCAGTGATTTGTTGAAGGCTAATTTAGCTCATGCCTCATTGAATATAAAATTTGATATCAGTTTTGTCTTGAGGCCATTTGCAGCTACTTCAGATATCCTTCTCTTACGGTTTTGTTCTGAGGTGTGACCTTGTGTCTCCAGATGCTTGCAATTTGTTTCATTTCTCGAGAGAACGTTGCGTTGGCACAGACTGGCTGTGTACTTGATTAAAATTGCCGACGGCATATCTATCTCTCTTCCGGAAGAGAAAAGTAAAAAAGGCTGATTGATTTTAGAAGCTTTTGCTCTGTAAATATTGTGAATTGTGTTGAAACTGTTCTTGTTATTGCAGGGAACATTACACTGTCAGTGTGTTTCCTGTTTACCTGTGTGCATGAATACAGCTGCCTCTGATTCATCAGGTCAAGGTCGGTTTTTGTGTTTTGCTTGGAGTGTCAATCAATGATTCCGTGCGACAGTACTTGACAAGATTGCATAGTAACATGATTTGATTGTAATGTAACAAGTATTTCCTGCGGAGTGTCGACGGGAAAACAATGAAAGTTTCGCCAGCAAATCTGTTAGTATGTTGGGATGATTTCTCGACGATCACAATCAGGTGAGATGATAATAGTGAGGCTTGTCCAGATTATGGAGTACAGTACAATCACATATAGTTTCATGGAATGTTTCACCTACTAATCATTGGTTGGTGGAAGATGAAATTTGTAAATGTCATTTACTGAAAATCACGTGTACTTTTATAACCAAAAAACAATTCATAACTTTTTGAATACTGCTATTCATTAAGCAAGGAAATTTCATGAAATTATGTGGTTTATTGTAATAGTTACACTATCACAGTGGAAGCTCAAACATTTTAAGCTCTCCCCTCTCTTGACCCTTATATTCGCCTCTTGGGTAGTAATGACATCTCAAGAGATAGGATGCCTAGCTGACCTAATCGAAAAAGAACTTATCTCATTTAATGGTAAAAAAGTCTGATTATACCCCATGACACATTTCAGAGGGAAAAAATCACAACACTCGGATGCAATGGTGATAGTAATTTTATTTTGCTAAAAGCTGTTATTTTCTTTTCCATATTAATGGAAGTGCACCTTAGAAGTGTGGAAAACTAAGAAAGCTGTGTCAGAAGAGGTCTTCATTTCTCTAGGCAATTCCTAGAAATCTAAAGCAAGTAGGGACACTAATTTGAGCCACTTTTAAAACAGGACTCTATCTTAAGGGCAGAATTAGCGAGTGTCTGCGCTTATTTCTCTGGAGAATTTAACATACCCAAATAGGTTGTGGTAAAAACGACCTGCAGGGCAGGAATTCCGACGTGACGTAGATAACTGTGTCCAAAGCCACAGCCTAAATCTGTCGGTGAGGAAACAAGTATGATACGGTGTGAGAGCTCTTGGTACAATCTCTGAAGCCTGAGACAAAATTGCCTTTCTTCGCGTAAATACTGATCCATTTTACCAATGTAATCAGTCTTCTGGCCCGTCCTCTTCATTGACAACATTCACAGGCTTTTTGTCTAACAAGCTGGATCACGTCCCTAAAAACAGTGTCGTGTTGTCGGGCCTGATTGCAGAGTTTGATCCATGTCATTGAAGCGCGCACTGCTCACGGGCTGTCCTATCGTATTGATCAAGGTTGCAGCACAGCATCCTGTCTGTGAAGGTTGATCGAGGAAAATACAGAGTCTGAAAAGTGTCATGCATGCCACAACCATGGTCACAAGAGCAATACTGTTCTGTTTTCGTCTGTATTGCGACCTCTACCCGTTGACGGTGTATAGCTGCGTGAGATATCTCATCCGAATGCTGAAAGGTAAGAGGTTGTTAATCGTACTGTTAATCTTACTATGCAGGTGTACAGTCTGTGAAGCTATATATAACACTTACAGTGCTACAGTATGATTCTAATGTACCAAAGGTGTTAACCTTAGTTTCTTTATGGATTTAGATCTTTTTGGCTTGAGGCCTTGGATTGGAATTTTTGTGGATCAATTTTGTGATTGGGTTTCTTGAGGAATTATGTTTTGTTTACTTTCTTTTGACTGGGGTCTGTAAATTGGGATCTTTTTGGATCATGGGATGATTATGGATTGGGATCTTTGTGTACGGTAAATGACCTAAAGTTTCGCAGTTACTGTTGTTTACTTTCGCACGATATGAGTTCACGGCAGATTACAGAAGAGAGTATTTAGACCGCCCCCCCACCAGTTTCATTATCCTGCGTGGCACTTAGCAGCTCTGGCAGCAAATCCTCGCCACTTGGGGTCAAGTCAGTGACAGTGAGGTGCGCAGGACTCCCGACTAGCAGGCTTACATGTATATATACATATATGTGCATCGCTAAATATACCCATGAATGAAATCGAAGAAAGTATCAAGACAGGCGATGTCTGTTACAAACCTTAAAATTCCGTCTGAAAACACTGTCTGAAAGCACGATCAGACTTTGGGATCCTTGTGTATTAGGGTCTTTGTGGATCATGGCATCATAATAGATTGGGATCTTCATGTTTTATGGGTCTTGTGGATCATGGGATCATAGTGGATTGTGATCTTTGTGTATTAGGGTCTTTGTGGATCATGGGATCATAGTGGATTGTGATCTTTGTGTATAAGGGTCTTTGTGGATCATGGGATCATAATGGATTGTGATCTTTGTGTTTTATGGGTCTTGTGGATGATGGGATCATAATGGATTGTGATCTTTGTGTTTTATGGGTCTTGTGGATCATGGGATCATAATGGATTGTGTTCTTTGTGTATAAGGGTCTTGTGGATCATGGGATCATAATGGATTGTGATCTTTGTGTATGAGGGTCTTTGTGGATCATGGGATCATAATGGATTGTGATCTTTGTGTTTTATGGGTCTTGTGGATCTTGGGATCATAATGGATTGTGTTCTTTGTGTATAAGGGTCTTGTGGATCATGGGATCATAATGGATTGTGATCTTTGTGTATGAGGGTCTTTGTGGATCATCGGATCATAATGGATTGTGATCTTTGTGTTTTATGGGTCTTGTGGATCATGGGATCATAATGGATTGTGATCTTTGTGTTTTATGGGTCTTGTGGATTAGGGCCTTTGGATTCATATCCCTATGTATCCCGAAGGAGGTGATTGTGTATATTTGTTGAGCTAGATCATTGTGGATAGTGAGTGATGAATTTGAATTTTATGGAATGGGATCTTTGGATAGGAGTTCTGTTCACCGAGATCTTTGTGGAGTTTTTGTGAATTAGGATCTGTTTGAATTAGGATCTGTGTGGATTGGAAACACCAGTCCAATAAATAAATAAATAAATCAATAACATGTATCTAAATATCCCTCTTACTTTAATAGAAGGAATTGATAACTGTAGCATAAAATCACACCTTTTCTATTATATTCAACTCTGCCTCATAATCTATCCTCAGTGCAGTCATACCCAAGACTTCACCATTGGTATCCTTGATGCTGCAGACACGGCACTCAGCATTTACGTGGAATAAACCTACCACTGGCTAAGCCAGTGTCAGTATAATATAACTGGTGGGACATCGTATGTGGTGTCTTCAGTTTGGCATTCCAGTCAGGCAGCACTATAAAGATGTCAGCATTGGACCCAGCTTGCTACAAGGAGACATAGTCGTCATATGACCGATCAATCAAGCAAACATATCAAAGTAGGGAACACAATTTATAATTAAATTTGAGGCTCATCTTAATTTTGTTCTCTTTTTGCACCTGTTGCCAATTTACACTTGAAAACCATGTCTGAGACGGATTCTTTAATCCTGTATTGCTCTCAGGGCTTAACAGTTTAGAACGTTGTAAAGCTATATCAAGCTTTCTTTAATGGGGCAAAATAATGTCCTCGAAGAATTGAATTACTGTATCACTGTAATTATGGTAATTCACCGATACTTATATGGAAGATTTGACAAGGTGATTGCTCTTCTGTGTGAATGGTATAGAAGGGTGATTTGTTGGTGAAAAATCATGTGGATTACGTTATGTCTAATTTTCTCTGATTTTTTCACCAGCTTTGTTAATATAGTATACATTAGCTGGTGAAAAATTAAATGGGTATTACATGTTTATTTATTTATTCATTTATTTCATTGATGTTTTACGCCGCACTCAAAAATACTTCACTTATATGACCTTGGCCACCATTATGTTGGGAGGAAACTGAGCAGAGCCCGAGGGAAACCCACGACCATCTGCAGGGTGCTGCAGACTTTCCCCACATACAGCGGGTGAGCAAGCCAGCATGAGCTGGAGTTAAACTCAGAGCTACTGCATTGGTGGGAGGCAGCTGGGTCATTGTGTCATGTTGGCGTGCGGAACTTCTCGGCCGTGGAGGCCGTCCAATATCACCTCCGTACTGTGTTAAGCATATGTTAGGTTTGACAGGTCTGAAGAGTTACAACTTGAGTGTTCATATTGGTCACTGGTATAACTAGTATGTTTTATGTCTAGGTTACCTGAGCTACCATTGATTAGCTGTAGGCAAATATGGACGGGCTCTCCATAGCAGGTGTGTGTTTCTATTGGCTAGCGTCTATTGATCTATTTTGGTAGTGTAGATTGATGGCTGGGTGATGTAAGTCAACACTTTGATGAGCTTTTGAATGCCAGGTTAATTTAGAGCTGTGAGTCATGGTTTTGGTTATGTAACTACAATGAACACTTTCAATTTAAGGATCGGAATTCTTTGTAAAACAACCTAAAGTTTCGCCAAGAAAGGTTATTTTTAGATGCAAATTAGTATACATTATATACGTTAAATAGTATTTTTGGTGCTGGAAGCTGCATTGGTCATCACAGCCTACCTGGCTGTGTCTGTGTGTGTTGTGTTTCTTTGCATTACCACAGTACATTATATAGATTAACAATGCCTGGTTTGGTACGTGCTCCAATCTCCTCTGATCCATTCTGGCTGCAGCAGAAAGACATAACTCCTAGACTGACTCAGAATCTGCATCTGAAGTGTGCAATGCACACTTGAATAAACATGATAATGCAATATTGATTCGAAAACACCATAAGATAAGTAGATATGTGCTGATAGATTTCATTGGATGACCCAGTACAGACTAACTTGTGCACCAGGACAAACTAACTGTAGTCACAAAGTCAAGAGATTGCCATTAGAAGAAGTGAAAAAGAACAGTGTGAAGATCGGTCTCGTCAACCCCTCGGGGTAGCCCAGTTGAAATCCAGTTTAAACCCACTTTAGCCCTCAACCAATGCAGTGCTATTTGGTGTGGGCCTGGTGAATAGAATGTGGTAAATGCCCTAAAACTTCCCCCAGGACTAAGATACATATTTTGCCAGTTTCTAGGAGATTTGATTGGAAGCTAGAGTTATACCCATTACATCCCAAGTGTCACCACTGACTTTTATTTGCCTGTAAAAGGGCTCTTTTTGCAGCGAAAGTTTTGGCCATTTACGACATGCCCCTCTAGTCGGAAACATAATTTTGTCTTGGACGAGGGATTTAGCCCCTGGCTATTTTCTCTGTGTGTGTGATTATGGCTAATAAGGCACCAAACACGTCCTGGTTGACTGTGTGGATATGTATGTGTATATGCTGATACCTGTAACTCAGTTGTTCGACAAGTATAAATAAGGATAAATTTTATGAATATAAATACGTGTGTATCTAGATGGGGTGACTCATAACACAATGAACATGAGTTGATAGTAATATTATCACGATTGTGGCAAATCACAAATCCGGATATGAACATATAAGTACCTATATATATTGTAACTAGGCAACAGCTACTGGCTTATCCAAAGAAACAACACAAACGTTTGGAATTGAGAAAGTAGTAATACTATTTTATTTACACACCCTTTCTTATAAACACTGTATCTCTACAATACGCCGTGTCTAGAATTCTAACTGTTACATGATTTAAACATAACGATGTATAGTTCCTTAAGCAATTTCCAACATGGCACATAGCAAGATGCAATTACATGGATGACCTGGTAAACTACTAATCAAACTCAGTCATACAGAAACCAAACAGCAACAGAAACCAAACAGTGAAAGAAACCTAATGGCAACAGAAACCTAATAACAATAGAAACCCTTTTCAGTTACAAAAAAGAAAGAAAAGCGATCCGAGATCAAACAAAACAATATATACGAATACGTGCAAAACATGGTTTCAGTTTATATAGATTTGAAGTTAACTGAATTAATAGTATGTTACTGTTTAGCAATATCTTTAAAAGGTACAGAAACATACACATTATTGCATCTGTTAGTAGTAAACTATTTATTGTTTACAATGCGCTGCTAAACAGTTAGACAAACCAATTATTTCAACATCAGTCTTTGATCAGTTAAGACATTTAATGGACAAACGTTAAAAAACAAAACAACAAATTAATCATATCCTGTTATGGACCATTCAAGCCATGCAAAATCCATCCGATGCCAATAATTCAACGTTGACATGTGCTATTTGGAATGTTATGATTAGGATGGATTTTTTTGATGGGTTTTTTTTCCTTTTTGTTGTGATATTGAATATTGTAATTATTTTGTCGAAAGCATGCATAAATCGTTCCGTGTTCTAACATGTTTTTACCACAGTGATGTATCATTAGATGGTATCTGCCATTGTGCAGTCATGAGATGCATTCTTCAGGGAAGATTAAATTGACCAACTTGATAGAATTGCACTCTTTAAACCCAAAAAACCCCCACTAAAATGCCGTATATATCAGATAGAAGACCATTAAAAACTCTCCAGGAAAATAGTTGGATTTTTTTTTTGTACAATTTGTTTAACCTAGTAAAATGCGTGTGAAAGTTTTATTCTGTGGTGGCCTGTTCTGACCACAATGGGACCAGTGACGTCATGTAAGGTTTT
Organism: Liolophura sinensis; assembly: GCF_032854445.1. Lineage (NCBI taxonomy): Eukaryota > Metazoa > Mollusca > Polyplacophora > Chitonida > Chitonidae > Liolophura > Liolophura sinensis. Next base: position 5,476,588 of record NC_088304.1, on the reverse strand, counting down.
TGCTACTTAACACACATTAAACTGCTACATTTCATCATTCAGAATGTATATACATCCACATATAGGTCTATGAATGGATTTGCTGATTTGACCTTGAAACAAATTATTTCAGTGACTTAATTGATACCTTTTGGATCAGACCACGATAGAATCTGATCTTTTAAGACAATTTTACTCGGTTAGAAAAATTCTAAAACAAAATAAATAAACAAAAATAAACTGTTTTCCTGGATAGGTTATAATGGTCTTTCATCTGATATATACTTCAAAGGACTTCGTTTAATTTAATTCAGTACATGCAACCATCAAGTTTATGCGCATGTATAATCTGCAGCTGTGCGCACAGACTCATTGTGAAATATACATACAAGTGTAATAGAAGTAGTCTGGACTCCGCTATAGCTAGCTCTAGCAATCTCACTAGGGAACCATTAGTTGTTAATGCTGTCATATGGTACAACGCACTTCCTGAACACTGCATACTTATCATGGGTCATCTTGCAGGGAACAATCAGGCCACTTTTAATTAATTGTTTGTTTCTCGTATGACCGTCAGTCTCGCACCTAACATTTGAGTGTAGTTTGTAAAATACATGCCAAGTTAACCGATTAAAATAGAGTTTTCTTCAAATCCACAAACTTTTTTCTTGGTTGGGGGGAGGAGGGGTGGAGGTGGTAAAGGAATAATTATTTATTAATAATTATGGCTTTTTAGCATGTCAGTTTTCTGAAACAGGATCATAAGAAGGGAACACTACATTCAGGTAGGCCTTACACATTGTTCTATGTATATGTACACATGAACTTTTGTATACTCACAGCCTGTCAGTTACACTGTCTCACTACTCTTGGATGGAGCTTAGCTTGACACACTTACACGAAGGAGGAAGTTGCTTCGGTGTTTCACAACAAGACATTAAGGATTTATAAAGGCATGTTATTGTGTGATAAGATATAGGAACGTGGACTTCAGGTCTCTGTCTGCCTGCTTTCATATGGCCCTATAAACAGTTTAGTGTTAAAAATGCGTAATTATGGAATTTATTTGATTTACTTATTTGATAGGTGTTTTACGCCATACTCAAGAATATTTCACTCATACGATGGCGGCCAGCATTATGGTGGGAGGAAAAAGGTCAGAGCCTATGGGGAAACCCGCATCCATCCACAAATTGCTGCCAGACCTTCCTACTTACAGCCGTAAGTATTGAATTTAACATAAATTCTGATGCAACCTGCGGCTCTGCAGGGTTTCATCTCACTGTAATCCCGGCTGTAATCCCTAAGAGAAACATTCTTGAGTATGACATAAAAAACAAATCAAATAAATAAATAAATAAGCACTTCAGTGTTTACAGTTACTCCCCATACCTAAATGTAAAGGTATTTAGAGGTCTACATGAGTGATTTATGTCTTCAGAACACATCTGCGCTTTGAATTTCGAACACAGTTTATACACACTTTCCTGTGGCTGTAACAGGTTTCCAACAGAGTTTGTATTCCTCTTCCCTAGGCCTTAACTTGTGCTGTCTTAATTTTCAGGCCAATCTGTCCAATATTTAAATAGAAAATTAACCCTTTAGGTAATAATAATGTATGTAATAAAGCTTAAAGAATGGAAAACAAATAATTTAAGCATAGGTTATATTTCGGAAGATACGTGGAAATAGGCCTAATTAGCTGCAGCCATTTTGTTTTGACGTGCTTGTTAAGCCCATAAAAAATTTAATTTAAATCTGGATTGCATGTGAGACCATGAAACGTCATGTCTAAGAGATAGAGAAACCTGAAACACGATGTTGTGTATTTACAAGTTACATTGGGCTTTTTAATGAAAGTTGTGTGGTGTTTACAAGTTGTAGTGGGCTTTTTATGGAGGTTGTGTGGTGTTTACAAGTTACATTGGGCTGTTAATAATGGGACTTGTTGTGTGGCACTTGTTATGTTGGATTTAAATATATTACTTGGAACTTAAATATTACTCGTCTGATTTGTCTCACTTGTCTTTCATAAACATTATACGCGTGAGTAGTCATGCATAAAGATACATGTGTACCTGTGCCAGTCAGCCTGTAGGTACCCGGACTGTTAAACTATAAAGTCTGGGGTTGTATTGCCTGGAAAGTGAAACACAGCACAGCTTGTGCCCTTGACGGGAACTAGTAAAAAGATGCCAGCTTATATTGAGCTATATGTGACCTCAATACCCTATGTAGAGTCTATATAACGACATACAATGACGTACAGGTTTGATATTGCAGACAGGGTGTGGTTCACACCTTTGCTTATACGCGATCTACAGGTGTGTTGACTCTTTGATATTACAGGTAGGCATTTACCTGAGACTGTTGTTTTAACTGTTTTGAGTAAAATAATTGTCACTGCAAGGGTTTAGATTCTTCATGCTACCAACGGCTTCTGAACACATGTATGTATGTTCTTATTTATAGTGGACAGTTTAAAGTGCAGGTGGAACTATCACCACTGCACAATATGTGACTGCATCGACGGTAATCTGTGTTAATTTGTTAACTTTTATCAGGCCATTTTTAGCTGCAGCGAAGAACCTCTGTTCTCTGGTTGTTCTGTCTGGCGGTCAGTCGGTAAGTCAGTTGGTTTTTGCTGACAGTCTGTCTGGACTTATGGCTGAAGTGCAAAGCAAAATGAAACCCTACACAGAGCAAGGTGATTGTCAGACAGCTCACAGACATGGTGTTCATAAACCCTTTAATACCTCAAGGTAACAAATGAAAGTGTCTGGCTTGAGGACAGGATAAAGCATAGCACAGACGGACAGCATTTGTAATCGAAAATCAGATTTTCAAATCCCCGGTGTCAAGTGATCACACGACATTTCCATAGACGCTGATTGGCTGATATAGACCACAGTGATCTCAGAAGATCCCAGTTGCTCACAGACGAGCAAAATCTTGTGCCCGACCCATTTGTTTCGGGATTTTTTGTTGCCAAGAGTTAAACAAGCTGAATCTTTGGATCAAATGTTCCAGACTCAGGAATTCTTGTTGTGGTTACTCGCACATGAGTAAATTTTGCGGATATTTTGTTGTCTGGATGAAGAAATCTCGTGTTTGACAACAAATGTTTGACTTTGCTTTAATGCTTTAACTTTGTGTCAGCCCGTATTTCAGTGATCTTTACAAGATGTTTATGAATTGCAGCATTATTTTGGTGATTCTTTGCAGCAGTAGCCCAGTCTGTGTATGTATATCAACAACGTATGAGAATATTTTCAAAAATTTGAGACTATATATATTAAGTAAGTGTGTAAAATTACCCTAATACACTCTGTTGGATTGTGGTGAATGCACGTCATTATACAAGATAAATGTTACAGATAGATTCACACGCGCTCACTGATCATGCAGGTAACAAATAGCAGTTAACAACGCATGTGTAGCCGCCATACAGAATCTTGAATTTTAGGTTGGTTGAAGACTTGCTTTTCGTCCACCAAAATGGTGAACTTAAAAATATTTGGAAAAAAATCATCCAAAGTGAAAAAGTGTGGTGTTTTTTTTTTCTGTCCAAGTTGGACTTCTAGTGAACACATTATTTAATATTGTTTATCGAATTGAATTGAAACTTGATATTTGACTTCACTATAACAGATTAAATTTGAGTTTCGGACCCATGTGTCCAGTTTGGAAATAATTATTTCCATTTTGGCTGCAGTTGTTTTCCAATTTTTTTTTTTTTGCAAAATGGTACATTGTGTTGAATTGAAACTCGATATATATCTTTGCCATGAAAAGTTACCGATTATCTTTTGAATGCCAGTTTGCTTTGTCCATTTCCAACAAAATTATGGCCATTTTTGTTTTGTTTTGGATATTAATAGACATAGCTATTATTGTGATGGCACAAGTGGTACGGAACATGTTAATGTATTGTTCTGATGACACAAGTGGTAGGGGATGTGTACATGTATTGTTCTGATGACACAAGTGGTAGGGGACGTGTACATGTATTGTTCTGATGGCACAAGTGGTAAGGGACATGTACATGTATTGTTCTGATAGCACAAGTGGTAGGGGACATGTACATGTATTGTTCTGATGACACAAGTGGTAGGGGACATGTACATGTATTGTTCTGATGACACAAGTGGTAGGGGACGTGTACATGTATTGTTCTGATGGCACAAGTGGTAAAGGACATGTACATGTATTGTTCTGATGACACAGGTGGTAGAGGACATGTACATGTATTGTCCTGATGACACAAGTGGTAAGGGACATGTACATGTATTGTTCTGATGACACAAGTGGTAGGGGACATGTACATGTATTGTTCTGATGACACAAGTGGTAGAGGATGTGTACATGTATAAATGTGTTGTTCTGATGACACAGGTGGTAGAGGACATATACAAGTATTGTTCTGATGGAACAAGTGGTAGAGGACTTGTTTTTGTTTTTGCAGTACCTCCAGAGTGCTAGTTGGAGATAGTTTGTGCTGCCTTAGATCTTGAGAATCACTTATGCGGTACAGTGTTCATGAATTACACAATGTCAGTTTATAGCTTTGAGAATTAAGCTTCAGGGCAGACTGAGTAATTGTGTCTCTCTCAGGAACTGCAGAACGATAGATGGGTTTTACCCGTGCAGAGCTATTATGTATCTGTCTGAGGTTGCCTTACTGTTTCTGTCGTTAACAAAGACTGTAGCCCTGGTTTATGACCCTGGATCACAACAACCCACAACAACATACCTGTTCACTCTCAGTGTCACAGCTGACTGGTCCTGACATGCCTGTTGACCTGTGTCAGTTAGAGTACTTACCTGTTTTTACAGGTATTGATCTTTTACCTGTACAGGTAGGTTTATACCAGTATAAATTAGTCTTAACAAAGCTAGCTAAATTCAGAAGAAGGGGTTACTGGGTAATGTATATGTAACACCTATTTACTCTTCACAATCAAGATACCTGCACATTACCTGTGACATCTATTACATCTATAACTGTGGCCTATTATGAGGTCATGTCAAATATCACATGACCACATGTGTGGGTTCAATCCTAGCCTTGGGCAGAGTTACTTTGATTTCCTGCCTCCACAGTTCAGGGCTATTATGGTGACAGTGAGCATGCCATAACACCTAAATAGGTAGCTCACTCCGTTTATATTTGTGACAGATTTGCTCTGCTCACTCACAGTGATTTATAATTACTGCACTTTTACTGTGGAACATCCAGCATCTCTGAAATAATATGCCCCACTTCATTCTGCATTCTGATTATACAAAGGCATTCTGCAATCACGTTAGACAAAAAAGTAACTCAGTGGCCTTTATTTTTTAACTGGTATTTTTCATTAAAAATAATGAGTGTTAGAAGTGAATCTGATATGTAATGCTAATTGCATATACATGTGGCATACAAATCATATAATGACAAATTGCTCCCATATCATGAAGCTTTTTAAATGCTTATTACACAAAAAGTATTTTTTTTTAGTTCATATTATTTGTTGTGATAAAATGCTGTCACTTGACAAGTCGTGGAAAACATGTGAGTATTTCATGTGAAAATGTAAGTGCAAACTACCATACCAACAGCTAGCTAACATCAGATCCAACATCAGATCCAATATCAGATTTGTTGGAGATCATTTCCCTGATGTTATACATGTACCAGTATCACATCTCATACTCATTGATCTCGCTCTGCAGGTGAAAATCTGTGTCACCTGTGGAAAAGCTTGTCTGTTACTTGCCAGATATGTGAGGTTTTATACTCAGGACACTCTTTGTGTCCTCAATCCATGACGTGCCTACCATTGATGAAGGTAAAGTGAAATATTCTTGAGTGTGGCATTCCACATCAGTAAATCATAAGGCCCTATAAACAACTTAGTGTAAACAATGTATAATTATGGAATTTATTGATTTATTTATTTGATTGGTGTTTTACGCCATACTCAAGAACATTTCACTCATATGATGGTGGCCAGCATTATGGAACATTTAATACTTTAGATGAATGTATTGTATCCATATAAAGGGGGCCTCCTTGGATGAGTGGTTAACGTGCTAGTGAAACACAGTGACTCTGCGATCAATATGAGTTCAAGGCCAGCTCATGCTGACTTATTCTCCAGTCATACTTGGGAAGTTCTACCAGCAAAGTGCAGATGAGTGTGGGGTCTGCCCTATTTCCAACCCACAATAATGGTAACGTATATGTGAGATATTCTTGAGCACAACTTAAAGCACCAATGAAATAGGTTAATGTACATTACGTGATGAAGCCTCATGCTAGATATCATTTTGGAATATGATCTGTTTATTAAGGTGGTTTTGATATGATCTGTTCATAAGCCTGATAGAGTAATATACCAGCACTTATGGATGTGCTGCATGTATGTGCACACTTCATTGGCACCAAAGCGAGTGTGTGAACCCTGATGTGTCTGTTACTAAGCAGTCTCTGCTTAGCAGCAGACCTGTTATTGATCTGTGTATAAACATTAAAACTAGTGCAGAGTCTACAACATAATGTAATTTTTTTTTTTTTTACAAAGATTTAGTTTGTGTAAGGTTTTGAGTTTATCTTTAGTATCACCTGTACCTGAAGCTTCAAGTGACGTTATGATTTTTGTAAACCTGTATTTGTTGACTTTGGTAACGTATTCACTGAATCTTATTGGAACTGATAACATGCTGTGTTAAATATACAGTAAGTGTGAGGTAAATAAACAAACCTCCAGACATTTTTCTATGATCAACAGAACTCTCAGAATTAGGCAAAATGTGCACTTTAGTAATGGGAGTAGTTTAGGCCAGTTACTGTGTGTAACCATGGTATCTGTGTTTCAAATGCTGGAAAATGAACATTGTAGTTTATAGTTTTTGTAGTAAGTCATGTATATATAAAAAATATTCGGATGATGACAAAAGTAAAAAGCCAAGACTAGGAATCAAGTCCTTGTTTTGCAGAGTTACACTACTTGTGAACAAACTGTAATGGTTATCCCAATCGACTTTGATTTGCATCGATGTGCAAAAAAATGTGTCTTGTTAGACGTTGGTATTAAAGCTCTCACAGCAGACCTATGCATGTCTGAGTGATTGGCACTATCAATGTCTGTTCTTTTGTTTACAAATATAATTGTCATTTCATCTCAGCTCTTCTTCTGTGATCACATGGTGATGATTTTTCTTCTTTGATGTTAGGAATGCATGAACACTAGTATCTATGCAATGGAGAAGGCATCTGGAGGTTTTTTCTTCTTTGATGTTAGGACAGTAGTTGCACCCTATTGATGTCAATCTCAGCCCGCATATGAAGTATCAACTGTTCTGGCAGACATTGTATGGAACTAATTTGTTAGTTCCTGGAATGGAAGTCTTTGATAACAAGCGAGGTAATGAGGGGTAGCGAATGTCTGCTCATCCTGAAGGATGCACTCTCTTATCTTTCTCTCTCAGCCACAGGACTTCATTGGCTTTTGTTTTCCGCGTGACTTAACCTGTCTGCCTGTGTGCGTGATGAGCTGGCTCTGCCAGTGGGGGATGCTTTCTATACACTGAGATTGGTCGAAGCACATGGAATGCATGCACCTTCTAACGTGCATGCATTTAAAATTTCTCAAAATGCATGTATTTGAAATTTATCAACATGCATGTATTTAAAAGTTATCATCACGCATGTATTTAAAATTTCTCAAAATGCATGTATTTAAAATTTCTCAAAATGCATGTATTTGAAATTTATCAACATGCATGTATTTATAATTTACCATCATGCATGTATCTAAAATTTATCAACATGCCTGTATGTATTTATAATTTATTTAAACAACACGCTTGGTATGCAGTGTAATACATCATTATAGATAGGTAATATGTAATTAATTATGTGTATTCTATTTCACTGTAGCTTTCATTGTGATTTATGCACTAGTTTCTTTGAGTGTGTGCTTGGGGTTTAACATTGTACTTAACAATTTTTCAGTCTTATGACAACAAAGGAATCCTTAGAGTTCATGTAATGTGCCTCCTTGTTGCAGGATGGATTTCCACCGCTCTTTTATCTAGTGCTGCTTCACTGAGACGACTTACTGAAGGCATGTACGCCGCCCTGCCCAAGCCATTATACTGATACGGGGCAAACAGGTGTTGCACTATCCCCGTCTTGCTGAAGGACAAGCGAGGAAGTTACAACCTCTTTTAAAGTCTCCCAAAGCAGATGCTCTACCAACTGTGCTATCGGGGCCGGTCCTGTTTCTTTGATGTTTTATACAAAACTGCGTTGCCTGGAATGGCCAATTTCAGGGCTTTACAAAAAGTATAATTTTTATCAGTCTACACAGACTAATGCCCACAGAATATGTCATCCAAAATAATGTAGCTATGAGATTAATAATCTGCATTTTTTTTTATTGATTATTTGTCGTGCGTGTGAGAGTTGGGAGGTTTGCCGGGGGAGAGGGGGGGGAGGGTATATTGCAGCTCTCTTTGACTACGCTTATGTGCACACACAAGACTTAATGCAAGATATTTTTGATTTACGTCTATTCTGCCTCAATAGAATGTTTCAACAGCTATATTAAGTTTGAGAATTAATTAAACCTAAATGCAGGAGTGATTGCGTTTAAGTTGATATATCAGATACGTTATTACTGATACCGCTACAGAATTGCTTCTCTGGCTGTCTGTCCCATCTCAGAGACCAAACATTCATCATGTGGCAGGCATACCATTGTCAAATTTTGTGTTTCATTCTCACCTAAATTGTGTTAATTAGCAGGAACTTAAAGTGGTCAGCTTATAAATGTATGCGCTGAGGATCCGCTGAAGTTACTCTGTGACTATGTTCCTTTGATTCCACTAAAGCAACGTGCAATACACTGAAACAGAATGTGGCTGTCCTCTGTGAACATTGGTGGTTCCACAAAGCAACTCAGTGTGGTTGTCCTTTGTATACCTTGCAATACAGTGAACGAGAAGGTGGCTGTCCTCTCTAAACATCACTGATTTCATCAAAGCAATGCACATTACACTGGATCAGAATGTGGCTGCCCTTTGTAAGCATTGCTGATTTCATCAAAGCAACGCACATTACACTGGAACAGAATGTGGCTGTCCTTTGTAAGCGTTGCTGATTTCATCAAAGCAACGCACATTACACTGGAACAGAATGTGGCTGTCCTTTGTAAGCGTTGCTGATTTCATCAAAACAACGCACATTACACTGGAACAGAATGTGGCTGTCCTTTGTAAGCGTTGCTGATTTCATCAAAGCAACGCACATTACACTGGATCAGAATGTGGCTCTCCTTTGTAAGGGTTGCTGATTTCATCAAAGCAATGCACATTACACTGAATCAGAAAAAGGTTCCCTTTGTAAGGGTTGCTGATTTCATCAAAGCAATACACATTACACTGAATCAGAATGTGGCTGCCTTTGTAAGCGTGCTGATTTCATCAAAGCAACGCACATGACACTGAATCAGAATATGGCTGTCCTTTGTATGCGTTGCTGATTTCATCAAAGCAACGCACATTACACTGAATCAGAATATGGCTGCCCTTTGTAAGCGTTGCTGATTTCATCAAAGCAACGCACATGACACTGAATCAGAATGTGGCTGCCCTTTGTAAGGGTTGCTGATTTCATAAAGCAACGCACATGACACTGAATCAGAATAAAGCTTCCCTTTGTAAGCGTTGCTGATTTCATCAAAGCAATGCACATTACACTGAATCAGAATGTGGCTGCCCTTTGTAAGCGTTGCTGATTTCATCAAAGCAACGCACATTACACTGAATCAGAATAAGGCTGCCCTTTGTAAGCGTTGCTGATTTCATCAAAGCAACGCACATGACACTGAATCAGAATAAAGCTGCCCTTTGTAAGCGTTGCTGATTTCATCAAAGCAACACACATTACACTGAATCAGAATGTGGCTGCCCTTTGTAAGCGTTGCTGATTTCATCAAAGCAACGCACATTACACTGAATCAGAATGTAGCTGTCCTCTGTGAACATTAGGGATTCCACTAAAGCAACGCAATGTGGTTGCCCTTTGTATATCTTGAATGTTGCTGTCCTTAGTAAATGTTGCTGATTCCACCAAAGCAATGTGCAACACACTGAAACCGGATGTGGCTGTCCTCTGTGAACGTTGCTGATTCCACCAAAGCAATGTGCAACACACTGAAACCGGATGTGGCTGTCCTCTGTGAACGTTGCTGATTCCACCAAAGCAATATGCAACACACTGAAACCAGATGTGGCTGTCCTCTGTGAACGTTGCTGATTCCACCATACTGACATATAATGATATTGTAACATCTTAATTATTGCAGAATAACCGAATAATAATGACTGTTTTCACTGAAGCAACCTGTTGTAATGCAAATAAAACAAAATGAAGCAACTTATATTCATGAAATCTTTCTGAAGGTTTGTTAAGGTGCAGTTTGTGCAGGTTACAAATTACACAGTAATTTGTGTTTTTGGTAACACTGAGTGTGTTTTCTGAATTAAATTACCCAGCCTCAGTTTATTTATTTGACACTTTTAAACAGTGGTAATGATCAATTTAAACCCCGGTATCTTAAAACTTTTTTTCCCTTATCATTACCTGTAATAGTGTATTTCACCTGAAGTTTATTTTTCAGCTGACACATTTGCTGGGTTCTGATTGATTCCTTCACCTTTGATGAAGTTTGCGGCTGACTGGGAATATTGGACTTAACTTACTTCAGTTTTAAAGTCATTGCAGTGAAGCAGCACTAGATAAAAAAGCAGTGGATGTCAGTCCTGCAACAAGGAGACACAGTACATGCATTCTAAGGACTCCTTCATTGTCATCTTACTGGATAATTGTTAAATACGACATTAAACCCTGAGCACTCACTCACTCCCTATTAGAGAAAACTTAAGTGTTGGCATTATTATAAATATCGTTTCATGACCATGTGCATCATAAGGTGCATGTCTACATGCCGAACTTTAGTTTGTAGTAAAGTGGTTAAATATTCTCTTCAAACTTACAGTGTATGTTTGTGGTGAACAGGCAAGTCATTTACAGTCACTTTCAACAGGTCATACACCGGGTGTTTTCCATGTGCACAAAACAAATCCTCACAATAGAATAAAATTTGTCTCCTGATGACTCTGGGTCATGTCAGTTTCTGGAATAAGAGCTAACATATTTATGTGTTTACGAAAAAATGTCTTTCCTGCTGCGCAGTAATTTTTTCGTACACCTGGCATCAAAGAAGATCAAAGGCAGGTGAATAGTTAAATGTGTATAGGCTTACCTGTGATTCGCAGGGACCAGTTCTAACAGGCAGCTAGCATTTCCCTTTATATAAGCCTGACTGCTGCTTGGCAAAGTTCCAGCCTAGTGTCATGAAATATACAGTGTGAAGAATTATCAGATTATTATGAATTCCCTGAAATTAACTAAGCCTACTTACTTCGGGGGTGTCCTGGGGCAAATCACTGACAGCGTATAAGATATTCATAAATGTGCGTATACAAGCTAACCTATGTGGAGGTTAGCACACAGGTGAACCTGGATACAGGCTGATTGATATTTGTGCCAGGTGTGTATGTATTCTGTAGACTTCTAAGAGCACAGGCATATACATGTACCTGCACTGTAAGATTACCAAACCTACTGGGTTGGGTGCAGTTAACTGTACATGGATCTACAGATGTTAGCCTGAACGTCTCACGTAAACCGCTCTCCAATCTTCAGGTGGTTCTGTGATGTCCTTGGTGATACAAGATGTTGATGTATTGACATTTTCTGCTATTATTGTATAGCGGTGCAATTCATGAAAGTTCAGGGAAGTTTCTGCCACTGTGAATGAATTCCTATCAACTCCTATGTGGCCTGATTTTACCTAACCTTTTAGCCACACCTGTGATGCATTTTAATGCATTTTGACGAAAGAAGAGTTATCTATATTGAAGCCTTAGGTTTTATAGAATATCATTTGTATAAACGTTGCAAGTGATGATTTCAGATTGCTTATGTTATTACGTGCACACTGTGTGTGAACTTTTGACACATACATTTGAGCGTGGGAATTCTGGGATCAGGCTAATTGGTTTAGGACACAGAGACCAAAAGAATTTCACTATTAACCACTGTGAAGTAGTGAGCCTCCACCTCCAGGCCTCTACATCAGCCAGAAGTGAGTAGACCATGCTTAATGGGCTACTTCTCACCGAGATTTCAACATACCAGTGCCTGGACATAACCACATGGCTCTCTCTCTCTCTCTCTCTGGCCGGGATCGGCCATGTGCGTGGCTCGAGTTGAACGGCTGAATTGTCAGGATCTTCCAGGGGAGAGATATATGCGTATCATCAGGGTAACACCTTTCCACCCCGGGTGCGAGGCCCGCAAGCAGAGGTGAAGCACTTAATTAGTAATCATTGAATCTCTGTCAGCTCCGACCTGACTGCAAATGTCCTCACCTTACACACTGTAGTAGCAGATCTCAGCCAACTCACTTTTTCTCTTTTCGTCAGTCGGGCTTCAGTTGGACATGTTGATCGTGTTGGTGATGGAGCGAAGATCAAGGTGAAGCCTGAAGCCTGATTTCCAGGCTAGCCAGTGGATAGCCGTCAAATCTTCATTTATCACGAGCATGGTTTCAAGTCGATGAGGAAGCAGGCAGCTCATGGGTATTGCACTGTATCGCCGTTGTGGATCTTAGCTAATTCTATCTCTCCCTTGATAGCCGTAAGCCCAGCCGTGATTTGCGATAATCCACCCTGGGAGAATTTCCGCTTGTATACCACTTATCTGTACCACAGCCATGTACAAACATTGGCGCTCTCAGGTCAATGGGCTTGAGCCTGTATTTGAAGGTAAGGCATGATAATGGGCTTGTTTTGTTTTTGGCATCAGGATTGGCAATTTGTTTGATTGTTGTGCCATTTTAGAATTAAATGATACTGTGATGTATCACCATTGTCTTGTAATATAATACTGCATAACCACAAATATACATTAATGCTCTGAGCAGGAAACTTGGTAATTTAGATATGTAGAAATCTTCATTGGCTACAGTGAATGATCATTTTTATTTTTGAAAATAAATACTCTGCCGGTGTTAGGGAACCATTCATATTCTCCATGGTTATTGTGTTTAGGAACCATTCATTCTTCCATGGTATTCTCCATGGTTCCTGTGTTTAGGAACCATTCATTCTTTCGTGGTGTTCTCCATGGTTCCTGTGTTTAGGAAGCATGCATTCTTCCATGATATTCTCCATGGTTCCTGTGTTTAGGAACCATTCAGTCTTTCATGATATTCTCCATGTATTCTTTCATGATATTTTCCATGGTTCCTGTGTTTAGGAAGCATTCTTTCTTCCATGGTATTCTCCATGGCTCCTGTGTTTAGGAGCCATTCATTCTTCCATGATATTTTCCATAGTTCTGTGTTTAGGAACCATTCATTCTTCCATGGTATTCTCCATGGTTACTGTGTTTAGGAACCATTCATTCTTCCATGGTATTCTCCATGGTTACTGTGTTTAGGAATCATTCATTCTTCCATGGTATTCTCCATGGTTCCTGTGTTTAGGAACCATTCATTCTTCCATGGTATTTTCCATGGTCCTGTGTTTAGGAACCATTCATTCTTCCATGGTATTCTCCATGGTTACTGTGTTTAGGAACCATTCATTCTTCCATGGTATTCTCCATGGTTCCTGTGTTTAGGAACCATTCATTCTTCCATGGTATTCTCCATGGTTCCTGTGTTTAGGAACCATTCATTCTTCCATGGTATTCTCCATGGTCCTGTGTTTAGGAACCATTCATTCTTCCATGGTATTCTCCATGGTTCCTGTGTTTAGGAACCATTCATTCTTCCATGGTATTCTCCATGGTTCCTGTGTTTAGGCCATATGGATAATCATAACTTCTGATTTATTTCTTTGCAATATTTCGAAAACACCATGCACATGGATAACATTTGTTGTTGAAAACGTGATTTTTGGATTCCGTTGTCAAGTGGTCTAGAATATCGGTCACCCACACACGAGGAACATTTGTTGTCCAGTTATAAAGATTCCAGCCATGGAAGACACTGACATGATGCCATGATGGCCATGTGACTACAAAAAATGGTTCATTTGTCTCTGGTAATTATGTTGTTGCCCGAAATGAAACAAGCTAAATCTTTGGATCAGGTGTTTCAAATTCAGGAATTCTTGTTTTTGTTACCTGCGTACAAGTAAATTTCGAAGAGTTTTTGTTGTCTGGATCAATAAGTCATCTTTATCAATCGTGTACAAATGTTGTCCGTGTATGTGCTGGAATTTATGGATAATTTACTTTAATAATGAGAGGCCAGGTGTAAGATGACCTTGAGATTCACAGCTATGTTATAGCCGCTGCAAATGTGTGTCCTTTAACATAGGAGTGCGATTCACAGTTTCATTTGGCATCAAGAGAACAGTGTGTACAATAGGGGAGTTTCAAGTTCAAATTTTTGTCACTAAAGGTAGAAACACCACTTCTGTTATGATCAAGTGAGTTGTCACCATTAATTTCCCAATCACCTGTTTTGCCATTTTCTGGATAGACTATAATCACTGCTTTATTTCAGGAACGTCTTAATGTTCCCCCAGTTCCTCAGTTTCCTCCATTATTCATTTAGTCTAATTAACCTTTGCAGAAACCTTTTACAGGTGCGCATGTTATAGTCAATGTAATCAAAAATAAGAAAAAACATTTCTGACAGGTCACAGGGTACAGTATGACATATTTTTTTACCTTCAGTGATAAAAGAGTGGGAACTCGAAACATCCCCTATTTGTTGAGCGGTAACCAAGGCAAGATGCGTACAGCCTTCTGACCATACAAAATCCCAATAGTAATAAACACATAATGTGTTTTTCTAAAGTTTTCATTGAAAGTCACCTTAATCAGTTTAATGTGTCTGAATTAATGGGTGTTTCTAAATATTGTGCATGTTATGAAAATTAATACATGGTCAATGTGATATAATAAACCTAAAATTGTATACTTTAATTCCAAGATTAAAAGCAGTCCAGCATCCCACCAATGCGGTCGCTGTGAGTTCAAGTCCAACTCATGCTGGCTTCCCCTCTGGCCGTTGGTGAGAAGGTTTACCAGCAATCTGCGAATGGTTGTGGGTTTCCCCCGAACTATGCCTGGTTTTCTCCCACCCTAATGCTGGCTGCTGTTGTATAAGTGAAATGTTGGTGAAAACACCAAGCAAATAAATAAATAAATAAATAAAAACAGTTCTATATGTTGTATTGAGATGATTACAGTTAACATAGCCAATCAGCGCAGGGCCATGTTTAGACAAAAATTGAAGGTTTTGAACCCAAACTTGCAACCATGTGTAAAGATTTTTTTTCATAAAATGCAATTTGAAATGATGCCAGCCAAGAGCTTTTTAAGCCTGTGAATGAAAGAAAGTTGTATGAAAGCCAAACTTGTTATTGGTAAACCATTATTTTCCACTTTAATTACTGGCTAGCTTTAAAACAACTTGATTAGTTTAAGTGCCCAACTGTTTGAGAGCTCAGATGTTTAACAGAAATAAAACAGTGGTAAATATTGCATTGTGGATGTAGAGAGCACTAATGGGTTGGAGCTAGAGGTCAAGTTTTCATGTCAGATGTAAATTTAGGGTGTGCCCAATTAGGAACAATCAAAGTCCCTGTTATTTTTATTTCTGAATGATTCCAGGAGAACATCTGTGTTTGATGATAAATCTGAAGACAAGTAGTATACATTATCCAGTTATCGATCCATAGGTGAAGCGATTGATTTTTATGCCGTCTTTGATAGCCTTAATAAGGTCATGATGCCTGGCGGAGCATAGCTACATGAATGAGATTAAATGCCAAGTGCCTGATTTGAAAAGTAATTAATACTGTAAATTTTGATAATGATATTTTCTTTAGCTGGCCTGTATTTCTATAAAAGGAAGAAAAATTCAGGATCTTAAAACTGACCACTCAAAACTGTTATTTACTAGTACAGTGCATTCATCAGCTGTTTGTTTTGTAGACTATCATGAACGTAGAATTAGTTTAATCCATTCCTGCCATGTACTTGTCATTGGCCATCATAGTGGCATCAGTTAATCTTATAATCCTTGAGCAACCAATGGATGGTCATGGGTTTCCCCCCGGCTCTGCCCAGTTTCCTCCCACCGTAATGCTAGCCGCCGTCGTGCAAGTGAAATAGTCTTGAGTACAGCGTAAAATACCAATTAAATAAATAAATAAATAAATTTAATCCTTGCGTTTTGCCTTTCAATACAATTAAACTATGGACCCTACTTGCAATGTACTTGCCAGCAGCCCGGCCATGGCTGCCACTTTTTAGAGCCTTAGGCCTGACCCAGGATTGAACCCCAGTCTAGCACCACCTAAGAGTGGCATAAGTCAGGCTTTCAATGCTGTGTGATTTATTTATTTATTTACTTGATTGGTGTTTTACGCAGCACTCAGGAATATTTCATTTATACCCATGACTGTCCGCAGGTTTGTTGGAAGATCT
Source organism: Liolophura sinensis (assembly GCF_032854445.1). NCBI lineage: Eukaryota > Metazoa > Mollusca > Polyplacophora > Chitonida > Chitonidae > Liolophura > Liolophura sinensis. Next base: position 5,460,042 of record NC_088304.1, on the reverse strand, counting down.
TCCCATCTACTGCTGAAGAGCCCCTGAAAGCATTTTGTGATTTTATGCTATTAAAATATGAACCATTCTTGCCAGTAGCTTTAGTGCTGCCATGTTTCCTCCTATCATGATGTTGGCCTCTGTCATATAAGTGAAATATTTTTGAGTACGGCGTAAAACACCAATCAAATAAATAAATAAATAAATAAATAGGCATTAGACCTTGCCAGATGAAGGATTTTTCTTTAATATTTGTTAGTTGACAGGCTTTCAGTCAGTGCATTTAGCAGGTTCAAAAGACTCATGGAAAACATGCTGTTATTTGCAGTCTGTCGGATAGTTGGTAGATAAGAGGAGGTGAAAGGAGGGCGGGGGGGGGGGGGGGGGAGGAGGTTGTCTGTTTATGATTCTTATAAACAACATGCTCCTCTATTAGTTTATTTTTTGTTTCGAATGAAGATGTATATTTCCATGAACTGCTCTTGTTACATTTCAGTGAAATACACTTGGTACAGTACATGTTACATTTCAGTGAAATGCACTTTGTACACTACATGTTATATTTCAGTGAAATGCACTTTGGACAGTACATGCTGTGCTTCAGGGATCTGCACTTTGTACACTACATGCTGTGTTTCAGGGAAATGCACTTTGTAGATATGTATTTTAAAATAAATAATTGATACTGATTGCATGTGGCATGTGGTGATGTTAAAATCTTGTTTTCGAAAATCTAGCGCAATTTCATGCCCTGATCTCAGGATGCAGTTTTGTTTAAATCCAGATCAGAATGATGGCATCTGTGATAGACTGAGAGGATTTTTGTTTACATTCACTCATCCTTAGACTGCCAGATGATGTTTTCTTTGTAAATTTCTGAAAGACATTTCAGTTTTTTTTGAGAATGCATGATCATCATGTCTAACATATTGGAGGTATGCTCTGTAAACTACGTTTACCATAAATGTACCATTGTTCATAACATACACAAAACAGTTATACTGACGTGGTTTTGAGCGCTACTGTTCATACAACGCAAATTCCAGTTTCTCAGTTTGAATTTTATTTGAACAAAAGTCTGTCAGATAAAATGCAAATCTGGCTTTAAAGAGTGATGTCGCCCTTAACTGAATTTCAGTTCATTTAAAGGAAGAAAATGGGCTGTCTAAAGGAAGAAAATGGGCTGTCTTCATATCAATGAGATTGGGGTGGTTTGAAGCCTTTTGTTAGATTCATTAACAGCTTGCAATTAGTGGAGTAATCAGTCTCTTAATTTCCCAGCCAAATTTTCTGACTAAATTTCTCAGCCTGGATGAGAGAGTCAATGCAAGAGTGTCAGTGTATGTCTCTGCCGCATGATGAAGATGGATCTCCAACCGTCGTTATGATCTGGTCAGCCTCGATTGCTTGATTACCTCTCCAGAGACATATCTGCTGAAGTCAGTGTAGAACACTCCCACCGGCGACTGAGCTCAGCTGGGCAGTGACAGGACAACACTCAGGCTTAACACTCCATCATTGGTTACTTGCTCACGGGTCTGCTCCCACTGTTCGACATAGTTAAACGGATTACCAACTCTTCTCAGCAAATGCTCATCCCAAGACGTCAAGGTCACGACTTTCACTCTATAGTTCCTCATTGCTCTAGGATCTGTATAGTGCCAGTTATTTCTGTTATAGTATTTTGTCACCACCAGTATCGGGTGTACAAGTTCTTCTCTTCAGTCATAATATAATGACAATATCTTAATCTGATGATTTATTAGCCGGCCTGTACGAAGTAGGGAGAGGTATTGTGAGATAAGGATCAGATGCTAGCCGTGGCGGTGTCGGTGTCCAGTTTTTGGTGTCCAGTTTTTGGCCAATCATAGTATTGCAGAGGCCACCCACAGTACATAGTACATAGATAGCCAATCGTACATAGTGATTTGCATATCAAAGTCCTTTTTTATTTTCACCACAGCTCAGTATTTCATAGTACATGGATTTCCAAATGAAGTTCACGATTTGCATATCAAAGACCTGTGTGGTAAACTCCCCACAGTGTCTTATGAACACATACAATGAACATAGTTGTAACAGTATAACAATTTTGGCCTTTGACAAGATGTTAGCACTAGCTAATTAGAGAACTTTATATTTGTTGAGAGGTCAATATTTGAATTTATCACATGACTCGAACATATGCAGTTTTATGAACTGCTAAATCTGGCGAATTATCAGTATTCTCTGAATGCTGTGTGTATTTATATGAGAATATGTCACTGACGACCATGGCCACATCCTGGGGGACATCCATGGCAGTCTGCAGGTTGCTGGAAGACCTGCCCATGTATGACCGGTGAGGAAGCCAGCATGAGCTGGACTTGAACTCACAGCAATCACACACGTTAAAGCAAGGAAATAGGACTGCATGGGTTGGGTGAAATGTCTGGAGTCTTCGGCTTAGTCAGGAGATCAGTAATACGAAGGAGTTCAAGTCCAACTTTTGCTGACTTTGTCTCCAGTTAACCTGCAGACGGTATTGAGTTTTTCCCGTGCCCTCCCTGGTTTCTTCGCCCCATAATGCTGGCTGCATGCAGACTGAAAGATATCCCTTGAGGAAGGCCTCTAATTGATTACTAGGGGATGGATATGTACATTGTAAGATCTATTGTATTGCCTACTCAGAATCTCAGAATAATGGGAATGGGCTGTGTCTTTGAAACAGTAGTGTGTTTATCTGTAATTTGTAATTCACCAAAGGTGAGTGGTTTACCCCGGGCGCTCCAGTTTTACATGTTGTACACCAATTAAACTGATCTCCAGCCTATAAGTGAAAACTTCTTGAGTATGAGGTTAAACAACACTGAAGTAGACAAATAAATAATGCTCTCTTCCCACTATCCCTTTGCCTGCCACATATATCTTGAATCTCTTGCTGCACAGGATTATAATTCATGGTGAACCATTGTGAAGTGTGGGTAAATCCTCATTTAAATGCCTTTAGGAGAGGTGGGACTGATGACAAATTGCCTCTCGTTTATCTCAAGTTTCCAGATGGGATAAATCCGCTACTCCTCTACACTTGTTAACCTTACCCCGTTTATCCCACACTTCTTAACCTAACCCGCCTTTATCCCACAATTACTCTCCTTTCCCGCTCAATTTTCTCTTTTCTTCTGTTCAATAAATTCAGAAATTAACCTCAGTTCAATAGCTGCTTAAAACTGGTTGAATGACCTATTTTGGTGCTATTTCTGAGTGCAGATGAACTCAAGATGTTCGACAGATCGTGTGGCTATTCATGCGCATTGTTGCAACAGTTGAGCTGCTGTAATTGAGATCTAAGAGCTTGAAATGTAAGCCACAATTGTTAATATCTCATAATTATCAGAGATGTCAGACTTCCTGACAACAATGATTGCAGGAGTTGTGTCCCTTGATTTTCTAGGCATGTCTTGCTAGATTGTACATACCTTGACTCCGATGGTCTACTGTAGGGGTTATGCTACAGTGACGATCTTCCTGTATTTCTCATTTTTATGCCCTAGAAATTTAATTTAAATTTATGGAATTACCTAGACAATCCTCTAAGAAAAATATTTCGGGAAATAAGTCATTGACTATGGATATTAAATATTGATTAATGTCAGTATATACCTGCCTTCGTTAATTCACGCTTATCAGTCCTTAAGTGTGGTAAGCGACGTCACAGCACAAATGAATGTCCCCATGATATTGTAACACTGAATCTCAAAACTCTTGTGTTCATGTAGAGATGTTGCGTATTGTTAACCATTTGCGAAGCATGTAATATCTATTAGGTCTTCAAATCCTCTGGGTAATTTCATTGTTAAGATTTGTCCCAAAATTTAAACTGTTTTGTAATTTGTGGATAATGGCTCAGGTGTTACCTCTGTATTTTTGATCCTCTGGTATTTCGGGATGTCATGGACTTCTAATTGAAGGTTGATAATGGATAAAAAACAAACAACAAAAAAAGGCTCAGAACTGGCTGGAAATGAGGAATCGTTAAAGGTCAACATATTAGACACGTATGAAGTATGAGGTAGTAAATTGTCTCCCGCTTGATTTGAGAGCGTGAGCGTAAATGTATTAGACAGGTGTGAAGTATCAGGTGTGAGATTCACTCCACGTTTACAAGTGACATTTACATCAAATTAGTGCTCCCTTTCTTCACCCATGTTTCCATCCATCTTATATTACTGAGTATTGTTGAAAAGAATGTTTAACCTCAATCCAAGAAACCAGCAGTCAGTGGCCAGGGGCCAATCTAGTGTGAGTAGCAAAGTGCTTTATCCATGTGAGAGCCCACATTGGATGTAATAGATGGTAATTAATGAACTCTGTATGTAGCACAAAGCATATTAGCTAGGAATCTAATATTGCTGACATTTTAGGTTTTCTGTATTTCACCTAGAGTTTGGCATGTAAGAATGTATTTTCAGAAGCACATGAAGTCATAGAAATGATACTTTTGGTAAGAACTAATCAAACTTCATGATAAAATCTCTCAGGTGCATGGCCCTATAAGGTGGATGCACCATGAAGAATCCTGCAAAATGTGTAACCTGAAAAACGCTACACTTTTGGTGAAATGTTGTATATTTATTTCATTATTTATGTAAAATGTTTAACATGGGAAAATGGTAAACCTCCGGGAAAATATAATATATTTATCTGTCAATTTTTTTTATTTATTTGTTGCTTAATGCCATACAAAAGAATTTTTCACTTACAGGTAACACAAACAACCTGAAATGAAACTTGAATGATTTATTAAGATTCCGACAGCAGCAAGTACAAGTATGGACAGGTGCATGGCATCAGCCATTGCTAACGTGTCACTCATCAGGTTACTCCTTACCACCCTTTGTACACGTTTTAAGAGTTCCAGGCAATGTTAAAGAACTGCCCCTTCTAGCTGTGGCCCTGTCAGTAGAATAAGGTATGGTAATACAGTCCTGTGGTGTGCGTCCGGCCATCAGGAAGGTTCCCCATTCTGAGACTCTTTCAGGCTACAAACCCATCTCCACACCCACCTTGCGGGCCTTAGGTATATCTGTGTACACAGAATTACGACTCTAGCTCTAAAGTTACCTGATCTAACCATCAATCATCCCACAGATTATCATCTACCATCCAAGCACTTACTGTCAGTACTATTTTCATATCTTGACCTAAACCAATTCTTCGACCTTTTCAATCAACACTGTGACCAATATTTTGAAAGATTAATTCTGAGAGAAACGTTGAGTGTAGAGAAATAATATATGCAGATTTATGAAGGTTGCATCTTTAGTGACACAAAGAAATCTTTTTTGATGTCATTTTTCTAATAATTGTGTGCATAAATTTAGGGATTGGAGGCATGTGCCTAGTGGACCCAAACCTGGCCGGGGGCAGAGATTTTGTGGATTTCTCTGCTCTGTTTGTGAGGCCCTGGTGACAATAATGCTTGTGTGTGGCCATTTATGGAGTTTCCTCCTGCAGTATGGTATACATACAGGCTACCGTATCGTGTAGAAAACTTCTTCTGAGTAAACATGGTAACTTACCAATGTGGTATTGAGCATTAACAATCAAATATAATAAATATACATTGTCGAATGAAGATTGGTACATTGCCTTGCTGAGGCAAATGAGAGACCAAAATACAAGTTATGGGTTGTTTTGTGTGTTTTCAATAAAATTATTGCTATTTCTGTTCTGTTATGGGCTTTGACGTAGTTATTATTGTGCTGATTTAAAGTTTGAGAAGAGTACTTGTTCTTGTGAAGCATAAAGCAGGAGAAGTGTACTTGTTCTTGTGAAGCTTAAAGCAGGAGAAGAGTACTTGTTCTTGTGAGGCTTAATTGTTCTTCTGAAGCTTAAAGCAGGAGAAGAGTACTTGTTCTTCTGAAGCTGAAAGCAGGACAAGAGTACTTGTTCTTCTTAAGCTTAAAGCAGGAGAAGATTACTTGTTCTTATGAAACTTAAAGCGGGAGGAGAGTACTTGTTCTTCTGAAGCTTAAAGCGAGAGGAGAGTACCTGTTCTTCTGAAGCTTAAAGCAGGAGAAGAGTACCTGTTCTTCTGAAGCTTAAAGCAGGACAAGAGTACTTGTTCTCTGAAGCTTAAAGCTGTTGAAGAGTACTTGTTCTTCTGAAGCTTAAAGCAGGAGAAGAGTACTTGTTCTTTCAAAGCTTAAAGTAGGACAAAGGTGCTTGAATTGGTTTTTTCAAAGCTTAAAGGAGAACAAAAATGCTTGAACTTGTTCTTCCAAAGCTTAAAACAGGACAAGAGTACCTGTTCTTCCAAAGCTTAAAGGGGGACAAGAATGCTTGAACTTTTTCTTCTGATCCTTAACATTTAAAGCAGGACAAGAATGCTTGTTCTTCCAATGCTTAAAGTAGGACAGGAATGCTTGATCTTGTTCTTCGAAATCTTAAAGGACAAGAATCCTTGAACTTGTTCTTCCAAAGCTATAGCAGGACTAGAGTGTTCATTCTTCCAAAGTTTAAAACAGGACAAGAATGCTTGTTTTTCCAAAGCTGAAAGCAAGACAAGATTGCCTGTTCGGCCAAAAATACTTTCGTGAAAATTTGCTGCTAGATGTTTTTTTTTTATTTTTTTTTTTTTTGAATCTGATGTCATTCCATTATTTATAATTAAACACAGGGTTGAAAGCATGATCGTGATCTGTAAAAAAAAAAAAACAATGTGGGTGATTTATGTACTATTGGAGAGTGAGCGTAATGGACTAGAGGCAGGAATTACACACTGTTCAGACGAATCCCCGGCTCCCCTCCCCCGCTCCCTTCCCCCGCTCCTCTCCCCCGCTCTCCTCCCCTCCGTTCCCATGAGAGCAACAGGGTACATTTCTGTCAAGCATTTCCTGTGTTATCTTGAGTTATCTACCTTCCCCTAGGAGGGGCTGTCACCTCTGGTAGTGTGAAGAGCTAGGGGGAGCACCACAGGCTTTGTCAGGGGGTACTGACGTGCAGACTTCAAATGGATTGAGGCAAACAGTCTCCCTAATAAAATTGCAAAGCTGTATATGTGTTTTTTTTTTTTAAAAAAAAACAACAAATGAATGAAAACATGTGTAAATTGTCAACAAGTTCTCTCTCATGGATGCATGTTGGGACCTTGGTGACAACAAACAGGTTTGCTCTTATACCTGTTTACATAGCCTGTAAGGTTCGTTGAAAGCAGTCATCTTTCACCAGTGTGATGCGCCTATCTGTATGGTGGTGGTTTAGCCTGAGTACACTCTAACCATAAAGCCAACTGCTGTCATATAAGTGAAAAAATCTTGCGTAAGGCTTTTAAACAGCAAGCAAATGAATAAATAAACATGTGTGATTTTTGGACGGGTGTGTGGGTGATTAGGACGTAGCTGAACCGTGTTGTCATCAAAACTAACCGCTTTTTTTCTGACTGACTCATTCACCTTATAGGACAACTTATGAGTTTTTTTGTGAAATTTGATAAATTTCTTATCAGAAAAATTAATGTGTTGACATCAAAAATATCATTTTAAGATCTTAATGTGCTGCTGAAAGTGAATTATTGCCGGCAAAACTTTTAGTGAAATAATGTAAGTGAAAAATTCTAGAGTAAGGCTTTAAACAGTAAGCAAATGAATCAATAAACATAATTCAAAAAACCTGACTCATGATCAAGTTACGATGTTAAATTTATTTATTTGATTGGTGTTTTGCACCATACTCAAGAATATTTCACTTACACAGCGGCGGCCGGCGTTATGGTGGGAGGAAACCGGGCAGAGCCCGGTGGAAACCCACAACCATCTGCTGGTTGCTGGCAGATCTTCCCATATACGATATACGGCCGGAGAGGAAGCCAGCATGAGCTGGACTTGAACTCCCAGCGACCGCATTGATGAGAGGCTCCTGGATTATTACTCTGCACTAAGATGCTAACCAACTGAGCCATGGAGGTCCCATGATGTTAAATGTGAATGAGTTTAGCTGCGTAGTCTCTGCATGCTCCAGTATAAAACAACAGTTATCACTATGTCAGTCAAACATGCTGACTGTGTTAACAGTTGGATGTGAGATCTTTGAACAGGTGTGTGGGTGATTAGAACTCAGCAGAGCAGGTGTTGTCATCAAGGTATTAACATGTAACCCAGTGTTCCCTGTCAGTTTACCCCAGCATTATTCCACAGAAATCCAGCTCTCACTAATCTCTTGGCTTCGGAGCGGGATTTCTGCTTATGCCGTTCCAGTAGGACTGGCTTGTAAGAGGGATGACCTGATACACCATTGCTGATGAATGCTTAGCGTGGTATCACTTCTCATCACACCCCTCCCTGCGCAATGATTGGCTGGCAGCTTTTTGAGGCTGATATAGCTTGAAACATAAAGAGAAGTCATGTAGCGGTGTTGTACTGTGTATGAGTGACTTTGAGATGTACACTGATCTTGAATCAGTAAAGCAATCTTACACTACGGCCTGACTTAAAAGCTCGTTGTCTTCTCCGCTGGTGAGTTTGAATCTAAAAATTCTTACTTTTTACATGTGACAGTGTTTTGATGCCAGGTAGAAGCATTGCATGCTGTTTTAATTTGCATCTTTTCTGATGTGAGTGTGTTGTTGATAGGTTTGTGAGCAATTTTATGTATTCATTTGTTTTTGTCTTCAGTTTTGCATTTTATTTAATTACTTTATTTATTTATTTGATTGGTGTTTTATGCCGTACACAAGAATAATTCACTTGTACGACTACGACCAGCATTATGATGGGAGGAAACCGGGCAGAGCCCCGGGGGAAACCCATTGCCATCTGCAGGTTGCTGGAAGACCTTCCCACATACAGCAGGAGAGGAATTCAACATGAGCTGGATTTGAACTAACACCGACCGCATTGGTGACATGCTCCTGGATCTTTACGCTGTGCTAGCAGGCTATCCAACTGAATCATGGAGGCCCTGTGTTTTGTTTCATGTTTTGTTCCAAGATTCTGTGAAATGCAAGCATCAGAGTGAGGGCAAACTGTTGAAACATTATCAAACGTTTTTCTTCTCAGTTTAATTACATAGAGAGAGTATTAAACACATAAGTTGGTATGCACAAGTTAATGAAAGATTGATATTTTTTGTGGCCTTTTAGATGGTAAAAAAAAAAATAAATAAGGTAGCAAGTTACAGATTGTTTAATTTTTTTTATTTTTGGCTTTTTTAAAAATATTTTTAGTTTATGTTGTACCCAGAGTGTCGGCATCCAATAACATGGAAAACAATGTTAAACAAAATGTTAGTGTCTTAAAGTGAAAGACAGCACCTGACTAGTGTTTATGTCCACTGAAAGATTACAATTCAAAGTGTCTTAAACCGACATTACATGTTTTTTTAGATTTTTTTTTCAACCCAGCAAAAGTTTAGCGAAACTCCATCTTAACACAGCTTCAGCATGTCACCATTATCGAGAGCCAGGTGACATCATGTTTACTCCATCTCTCTAACGTTGAGGGTGTTTTTTGTATTATAGTCAAAGCAGTAGCCTATGGCTGATAAAAGTGGTGGATTTCAGCGATAAAGGCCCAAGTGATAAATATTGTTTTCTTGGAAATTGGTCATACTGAATGAATATTTCTGTATCATTCACAAGAACCTCCAGCGAAACTGTGTAAATAACCTGGCTGCAGTGACATGCTTGGTTCATGCTGTTAGCCCCAAAGGGGATGTATTGGTGATTGTAACTGTAATTAAACGTTTACAAAATTACGGTAGGGTTGTTGTACAACTATATTCATTCTCAATTCTTCCATTGTGATACAGTGTGTGCATATTAAATACTGTAAATTACCAAATTTCTGTCTTAGTGTATTGTGTATCAAAATAAATGGTATCTGCGGATTCATAAGTTTTGTGTGGATAGCAGCTGGGGATAGTTGCTAATGCAATTTCTTTTGGTTATGTTTTTTTCATCTCCAGAAAGACAATGCGGGGATGGATACAGGAGACAGATATTTGTTTTGATCTGACAAGGAACCATTTGCACATTGCACCTCTAATAACATTGGGCTGAGCTCAGAGCTGTTTTCTGACATGATGCATTTGATGAAGAACGTAAAAAAGAGGAAAGTTTCGAACTATTTAGATTGTTTTCTCTTGATTCACATGCTACTGTTTCATTATTAATGTGTACAGTGTTTGTTGACTTTGGACAAGAAGCTCTACCAGTTGCTCTGTAAGCTGTTCTTTCGCTTGGTTAGTTGCTGCTGTAGCAAATTTGTCCAAATTTACAAATTTTTAAAAAAATCATTTGTAATAAATTGATTTGCTTCCAATCACATTGCATGACTATAAAATCCATTCCTGATTTTGTGATGGTATGTGTAGTGCATACAGATGTAGGCTGAATCAGCCAAAATTAAAACAACGGACAAAATCTTTACCTCTGGCATACAGAACCACATGGCCTCATGGCCGCACGCAGTCTTAAAACAACTCTTCCTCTATCCACACAGAAACACAGCCATTGTTGAGTAGAAGTCAAGCATTTGAACAGTTGCGCAGCATGTTTAATGTCTGGGGTGAGAGAATTGTGTATCATTTGCAAGAGAGGTGGGAAATCTCGTTAGCCAAGTCATTATCAGCCGAGATACCTTGTTTAAATGGAAATTGTTATCTATGGTTCTGTTTACACTATACAAGGGCCAGAACTGCTGGCTCTTGTTAATAACTCAGATCTCTTGATATTCCATCTTTTTTTTTTTTTTTGTTTGGTATTCCCATAAATCCCTTTTTCTAGCTCAAAGCTGAACAGTGTATTTAATTTTATGACAGAGAAATAATATAATTTAGCAAGCAAATACACTTTTGTAACTATTTCCTAAACAAGTTATTTTAAGATGCTGTAATACTATTGATTTAAGGTTCCAGTAATACACAAATTTTGAAACTGCAAACAACACATCGACTCCATTGTCCATTTGAGCATATTATTGTTGACATCTGGTGGTGATTTCTAATTTAAATCAAAATTTGAAATTACAATCTTAAAGTTTATTTTTTGGCTGTAGAAAATAAAATTTGGCCACCTCATCAATGTCATCTTAAGACAGAATTTCAACTTCCGGTAAGCATTGCGAAGAAGTTTTAAATTTTCGACTTAAGTCAGATATGGCTTGGTGAAATCGGCCTCTGATGGCTCAAGAGCAATTCATTGTGACTCGAAATTTTAGATATAATTTTGTCGTCATCTCCGAGTGAGGATAGCAAAATATAAATGCCAAAACGTACATTGTAGCTGAGCCTCCAGAAAAAGGAAGACATCGTTGTCACTGAATGTAACGTTGTGTGTTTGATTCTTAAGGGGGCTGCACTACTTGTGCTTGGGTATTGAGTATCACAAGCCATGAGGAATCCATATTCCTTTTTCTTATTTGAAACACCTTAAGAACAAAACTGGGGCTGTATTGTATGCATCCTGACCTGTGTAGTATTAACATGTTATCTAATTTATTATGCAATCTATGCTTTAAGGTTGGTTTTATTCTTCTGTTTGAAGTATTGTTATTTAAGTTGTTCGTGTTATTCTAATTAAGATGCTTCTGGAGATAAGATTTAATGGCAAGTAAAATTGCTTGCAGTTTAATTGTTACAATAGAATTACATGTGTCTCTTACCTTTACACAATCTATGCTGATCAAAGATCAAATGAAATATATATGCGACCTGTCAACATGAAACTTCACACCCTTCCTCCTACCTTAAACAGGAGGAGGTATTTTTTTTTTATTGACATTTTGTCTTCCCTTTTAAATACAACGTAATTAATATTGTTAAGGAAAAGACAGGTGAAAGATATACCTTTTAGATGTATTGTCCAAAAATAACGTCTTGTTTGCTGCTTATCAAAAACATGGGTCTCATATAACCCAATCAAGAAAAAAAAAGTCATATTTTTTTTTATCTCCTTGTGAATACAGTGGGTGGGCATTCTTAGAGTGTGGCATAATGTTAGGAGCAAGATATCTCAGCAACTACATGTAGTTAAGCAAGACTCTTTGCTTATTGTTTGCTCATGCAGTATGTAACACATTTCACAGACTATGGAATCCTGCAAATTTCTTTGGGTTTTGATTGTTACACTGTGAGCAGATCAGGTCGTTACTGTTTATTGTATGTAGACATGTTTCTTGACATCCTTCATGACTGCAGAGGAACTGTCATGACTGACATTTGGATATTGGATCAGGGCATGTGTGTTTTGCAAACACCTAGCAACCACAATAACGGCCAACACGTATTTGAGAACTGTACGTATAGACAGCTGTGTCTCGAACAAAGACTTCTGGTTAATGGCTTCATTACTTGGCCAATCATATTACCTCAATATTTAATCTTTCTCAGCTCAAGCTGGCTGATGGCAAGATACTGGTTCAATCCCAACCATTGACATGATATTTGTGGGTTCCTTTGCTCTCACTGTTTTCGGGGCTTTGATAATAAAGCAGTATGGAAATTATTGATAAAGCCATATAGTGGCGTATACAATGTATATTGTTTCGTTTTCCTGTAACCAGAACACCGATTGATACATTCAATGTCCAATTGAATCAGATCTAGATATGTACTGCAGGCCATTCAACATTTACAGTACAAAGTCTCCATCTGGTTTAATTTTAATGCTAATGTCTGCGGGGCTCTATAGAAGCATTACATGCGGCATTAATCAAAGTTGTACCATCGTGCTCCATGTATTTTAGTAAAATGTTCTAGAAAAAAAGTAAAATGAATCTAGCAGATTTGGCGGATATTTATGAAGGTAAAACATGAGTTGGAGAAGAGGAGAAGAGGCATTGATTGGTTCGATGGCTCTTACAACAGCATCCATGTTGTGAAGCCATAATTGTTTTACATACAACCATTAGCTTGGTGTAAAGCGGAAAAGTCTGTTCACAGTGGCTAGCGAAACTAATTAGGGCGCATCTGAGGCCCTCCATACATTCCAGTACAATAGGTGATGTGTTTGAAAAAGAGATTTGAGTCCGTTTCTTTGGGTGTTTGATGAGAATTGAGCCATTCCAGCAGGACATGAGCATGGCTCTCAGTGTATCCAATCAACGAACTGGCTGTCCTTGTGACCTCATAAGCGTTGAATGGCATGTATAGCTGAGCTCATTCATGACCTGAATTCATTTTTTGTTAGCATTTTGTCATAGCCGTATAGTTACAAGTATTTTCTCAATTTAAAAGTGGATAATTTTCTTCAGGTTTTATAAGGAATTGCTGGCCACTATTTACATAATGATTAATATAAGAGGAAGCATAAATGTAAAATCATGATGGCTGCATGCCTGAATTCAACTAATACCCCCAAAGTAAGATGATATGTCAAGATGGCTGATTAGTTTTAATAATAAATTGTATTTTTTATCCTGAGATTATATACAGGGTGGAGCAAAAGTCTGCACCCCTAGAACATTACAAGCACTAAAAGATAACATCACACAAGAAATTGAAACCATAAGAGGGAATAACTCTATGCTTCAAAATGTGTCTCCTGAGTAAGAAAGTGTTTGGAGGAAGGTAGAAGTCAGTTCGAACACTTATTGTAAACTGTAAATTGTTACATAGTAAATTGCCTATGGGTCCTGACTTATGTGTATATTCACACCAAAACACAGGACAGCATGGACATAATGGTGTGGGTTGATTGTAGGTTCCTGAAGTGCTGTCTCCATATTGGATTATTTTTTATTTATATTGAACAGGAAATATGAGGTGCGACTATGAAATGCTGTTAACAAACATCCTTGAACCATATGTTGAAATTCTGACACTATGTACTCTGAACTCCATCCTAACACTTCGGAGATTTTACATCCGATCGACATGTGTAGACACACAGTAAATGACCTAAATATTCACCCCCAAAAAAGGTACCTTTTAGAGGTAAATAAATGACTTAAAATATTACTTTTTGTGCTGAAACTCAAAATTTTCCTGTAATATATCATCCTACCATCAAGAAAAACTTTTCTAGAATATATTTCTGGGATGAACAGAGCTCTCAGAATCTGGTAAAATGGATACATTTGTCATGGGGTGTAATTCAGCCATTTACAGTATTTACAGCTAGCTACCACACCATTGTTCTCAGGGTCTGTGTAATTTGAAACTTGCTGACATTTAGAAGACTGCTCTTACTTATACCAGACACAATCCTGTTTTTGTCACACTGGTAAGTTTACTTCATTTAAAGGAAACCCAACATGTATTTATTGAACAGGAGATCAGTATAAAGGATGACAGGCTGAAAAGTTGAAATCATACCATGCACAATTTCATCTCCTTAAACTGATCAAACCATATAGAATTACGTTACAAGATCAAATTATATTATTTATTGAATTAGTTGATCATTTGATCAAGCAGTATGGAAATGTCTTAGTCTTCTGTGATTTTTTGATCAGATGTTTAGAGTTATCTTACAAAGATTTATTTAATATATATTGATAAGAACATATAGAATTATTTAAAAGCCTTATTGTCTGATATTTTGGTCAAATACAGTATAACATTATCTGACAAGTTTTCACCAGATCTTGTGTTTGGATTGTTTTTCATGATCGCGGTATCTGATGTTTTGATCGAACCTTATAGAATTGTGTCTAAGGATCCAGTTGTCTGATCTTTTGATCAAACTTTTTGGAATTGTCCATAAGAACCCCATTGTCTGATCTTTTGATCAAACCTTATAGAATTGTCTGTAAGAATCTCATTGTCTGATCTGTTGATTAAACTTTATACAATTATCTTTCAGGTTCTCAGTATCTGGTCTTTTGATCAAAACTTATAGAATTAACTTATTAACTCATTTTGTCTTGATTGAACATATTATTACCTAACTATCCTGTTATGTGATGCTTTGATCAAATGTAGAACCACATATATGCCTGTGTAACTTGATATCATCTGATCAAACCTAATTACATAATTTCCTGATTCACTGAACCAAAACTTTTTGAACAGATCCTATAGTTTGTTCATTTAGGGTAGTCGGCTTTTTGGGGGGGGGACTAAAAATCACACACACATTGAAATCCAAATATGGAATTCATGTCAGTGAATTGTTTGTTCCGGATTAGGATTACCGTAGACTTGTTATGGGTCTGTTGGTGGCTTATTTGGCAATACTATCGTTTTCACCAATTCCCCTAAAGGTCATAGATTTGAATCCAGCGAATCCAGTTACTTGGCAGAAGTGGCTGGTTGACTTTGGACACTGCATCCCCACCCATAACCCTGACCGCCATCAGATAGATGTAAAACCTAATGTTTATGCAGTGTATTTACATCAAGTGTAAAATTCTTAAGTGTGGTGTTGGATATTAATAAGACGACCTGTCAGTGTTCAATGTGCTCACCTGAGTGTTACCTGTATTTTCAGGTGCCAGTGGCCTCTGTCTACAAGGCAGACCATTCAGGCCCTTCCGCTCAAAATCTAACAGACCCCCAAAGATTGGACAAATCAGGTAAGAGTTTTGTTTTTTCAGTTCCCGGTATCTTGATTTCTCCTACTTCAGACTTAAAGTTCACCTATCCACCAAGCCCAGTTCCTTGGTGATGAAATGTATTTAGTCTTGCTAATGTATGATTAGTGAGAATTTGCCAAATACCTATACATGATTTTACAGGATGAGTTTTTGTCACGTACTGGATAATACCATTTGGTATCTTTAATAATGACTGTGTTTATTTCGTTCATTTCATTTCATTTCACCAATGTATACAGTACAAGATTTTTTTTTTTTTTTTTTGATTGGTGTTTTACGCCGTACTCAAGAATATTTCACTTATACAACAGCGACCAGCATTATGGTGGGTGGAAACCGGGTATAGCCCGAGGGAAACCCACGACCATCCGCAGGTTGCTGGCAGACCTTCCCACTTATACAGTATAAGAAGATAGATTGATAGTAAAACATAGGTTGCAATAAAGTCCCCAAGAGCTTGATTTCTCGTGAAAGTAAATACATATATGGTCATAATTTTATTTTGTAATTTATTAATTTATTTGATTGGTGTTCTACGCCGTACTAAAGAATATTCCAAGATGGTTATGAAAGTACAGAGGATTGGTACTTTCTGTCAAAGTAAGCTGCTTTTAAAATTCATAAATGTAGCTATACATATGAGTTAATAGTTTAACTGAATTGGGTAGATAGCATAGTTATCTGCTGTGATAAGAATTAACCTGCATGTTCCTAATAGGAACTTTAGGTAATTAATGGAAAAAATGTTTTGCGTAATTAGAGCTGCAAATTGCTTTTCAATGGGGTCATATTATGATATATGGCATTTTCTGCTCATGTCACATCCGCCTGTCCGTTTGTCTATTGGTAAACTTTTTGTTAGTAGCATTAAATGCATATCTAAGGAACTTCTCCACTTAGAGTTGTAAAATTTTTTCACTTTCTGTATCAAGAATATTAGACCACGGAGACATACATCAGAGCTAAGTAATTATGCTCCTTTTTGGGATATATTGCTTTACTTGACAGTTTTAATTACTGTAATTCTTCAACCTTATCACATGTTTGCAAGGTGTTTATTCAAGCATATTCTGTGTTGACTGATAGTTACACTTTTTGCGAAATGTCAGATTGGCCCATCCAACCAGTGTAGTTTGGTCTCCATAATCAACTTTAAAATGTGCGTGAATTGCACGGAAAGTTGCTCTTTATTAGGCAAAAAGGTTGTGGAATTAGGGTAAGTTATGATCCTATGTGTAACAGTGCTCATCACCAAGCCTGACGGCTATGTCTGGTACCCACTCTATTGTTACAGGCATATTTGAGGTTACCAAACTCCTGTTTCCCTTACCTTGTTGACCTGACAGTGGAAGTCATACATATCAAGTGAAAGCTAATCATGCTCAGTGGCAGAAAAACACAAAGGAGTTTCAGTAAAGCTTTTGGCATGATATGTACAAAAACATACAAACAAAGTTAATTGCAAAACATAAAGCATATACCTCAAAGGCTTGGGATGGATACGACTTTAAACAAGAACAACTATATCATGTATCTAGAGATCAGTATACACATAGGTATTAAACTGACAAGGCTTTGATTTAATTGACTTCAGCTGGAGTGTTTTTATCTTTTTGGACCACAATTATCACTGGTTTAAGTCAGATACATGTAGTGGGTGAGTCAGGTGTGTGCAAATGTGACTGTCCACATTACCTGTCTTAACGAGGCTGACACACCTGGGTTTACCTTTCAGGTGATATAACATCTCTTTGAAGTAGACCAGCAGTAGAGGCATGTGGAACACATAGCTGTCTTAGACTATATAAGTTTTGACATTAGATAGATTAGATGAACCTGAATGCTAATTTACAATTTGGTCACAAAAGTCAAAGATTCAAAATAAGAATTCCTAAGTTAGCTATTAATGTGACTATTTTAATGTATTAAACGGCATTGAAGCTTATCGAACAATGTGCAGCTAGGTAACTTTAAATGTGGAGAGGAAAAACTTAATGTGTGAAACCAGGAAGACTATTTCACATCGCCATTTGTTGGAACTGTTTGGCAGTAAGTGTTTTGAAGGTTCCTCTTGTAGGCGGGAGAACAAGAGCTCAATCCAGAGTCTGTGTAATCAGACCTAAGGCTTTACTTACAGTGTGGGTTCAAGCCCAAGTAATGGTGAATGCCTCTCAAGTTTTACGTGGGAAGGCCTGCCAGCAACCTGCAAATGGTTTTGCCTGAGTTTTGCCTGGCTCTCTTTCACCAAAATGCTGTCCACGGTCATATTTAATAGTAAAATGTCTTTGAGTATGGCATAAAATACCAGTCAAGTAAGTAAATACATACTAGGTAAATCACAAAGGATTCTATAAAGGTGCATGAGGGGAAGGATATAATGGAAGTACCCTGACTCTGTCTGTCTGTCTGTCTGTCTGTCTGTGATTTTGACCTTTGGCAGCCTCCCCTGAAGTAGAGGGCAGATTTCACGCAACCTCTGTATTACAGCAGAAAAAAAGTGTGTTAATTTATACCGTTACTGCAGTTTAGACCACTTGGTATAGGCTGTTTGAATAACAATGCAGCCCTTGTGAATTTCCACTTTTACTGTGAAACAGACAGGTTTATGTATACAGGAAAGGTTAAAGGTTACATGAAACGCTTGGTTTTATTTCTCCATATGGAGTTTAGGATGTACCCTAATATACAAAATACAGGTAAAAAAAAGCTTGTCAGCTTCTTCAGGTGTAAAATGACTTAGAACTACAGTTTTGCTATTAAAGGCCGAGAAGTCAGTTGGGAGATGGAGTAGCTTAATGCTGTGGTGCCACCATGTGTGCATTGATAGATGTCATTTCTGAATATTCCCAATCATTGGAGGGATTATATAGACATATTCTATGAAATATGCCTGAATAATGGAAAATATTTCTCCTGGTTTTTTTTGTTTTTTTTTTTGGCGGATATCTTTCTTCATTTTTTTTCAGATGACACTCTTTGTTTTATAGTAGCTTTTAATGTATCATTTAAGCCCTTATGTGCAGATGCTAAGGATGAAGAGAATGAAATCATCACCAAGATGAGCATTCAAACAGCAACTGACTCCTGGTTCACCCTTAAGCTTACATCTCTATTGTCTGACCATAACGATGATCCCATTATTGATTCAAAGTGACCGTCCAGCTTCCCCCGCGATGGGAGGGCTTATCTTTGCCAGCAGTTGTAATTGATGGTTCGTACTAAGGTGCAAGACTCACGACCAATGAACTATAATGGCCCAAGGGAGCAGACTCTGTCATGTTGTCGATAACCAACTACAGCCCATAAACATGATTGAACTGCTCATGTGGGTCTTGTGAATTGGGGCTCAATTTGGCTTAATGAAAATGTTATTTGAATTCCTTTATGATTTGATTTTTGTTCTGGGCTTTTCTCCAGAACATATGTATGAGCTGATTTTTTGTGATATGAAAGACAGAGGGAGCATTATAATTCCTAGTTTTTGCAGGGCGTGTCTACAATTGAAATGAAACGGATCTTTGCCATATTTTTTTCCTCTGTCAAAATTGCTTGATATTAATGTGCTTGTGTTCAACAGACTATGATTTATTTATCGCTCAAGAATATTTCACTTATACCACAACAGCCAGCATCATGGTGGGAGGATGCGAGGCAGCCGAAACCCAACGCCATCCACAGGGGGCTGGCAGATGTTAACACATACCTATTGTTTGAAATGATAAAGTAGATTAATAACATACCAAACGATAATCTGTCAATCGACTGTCCATCCTTTCTTCTTTCAATTATGACTCCTGGCCCAAAGCTATGTATTAAGTAGTATCTATCTAGTTTTGGGCAATAGGACTCCCAGCTTTCTGCAAAGTACAAGTTGAGTATTTATCGTACCAACACACTTTAAGGGTTGCCGTGGTGACCAGATAGCGATGAACCTTTGTTTTTTTTTACTCCAGTACAGGGAAAATGTTTGTCTTCACACCTTCTCTGTTTTCAAACAAAATGCCTTTTTCAGTATTTAATGAGTTTATAAATGTTCCTTGAAATGTATGATTCAAGGATTTTAACATGAAATTGTATATATCCATGTTGTTGAGATATTTACTTTGGCTTAGGTTTTGACAATTTTTGTATAAAATTTCTACATGAAGTTGTGTGTTGTAAGTCAATCCAGCCATTTCAAAAAAAATCACCATACAACTGTTCTTTTTTTATGTGAGGAAAAAAAATGGAGAAATTAGGAAATATTAACACTACCAAATCAAACAATAACCAAATTCAGCCGTAATGAGAGACAGAAAACAAATTCTTGCATTTACATGTTCATTTATATACATGTAGGATAGCTAGTCCTCGTCATTTTTGCATGCTTAATTGACGGCTTAATTTCCTTTGGGGGTACTTTTTTTTTTTAAATTTTGACATCCACATGAAATTGTCTGTTGTCAATCAAGAGACAAAAATATCTTTATATTGTCTGTAATTGCATACATGTACTTGTAGTGCTCTGGCACCTATTATTCTGTTAAAACTGTATTATATACCCTTATTGACCTTTGTTGAGCCCATAAAAGTGCAAATGAGGCAAATAAATGTCACAATATATTATTATAGGTGCTGAAACTTACATTTCCCCAGTAGGGTATCATCTTACCATCCAAAGTATGACGTTAAACCCCAAACACTCACTCTAACCATCCAAGTAAACTGTAAGGCACATTTCTGTAATCATGCTAGAGTCAGGAAAAATGAGCAAGTTAGTCGTGGATGAATTGTGTGGTCATTTAGGATGTGTAGGTTTTGTTGTTTTGTAAGACATGTATTCCCCAGTGTTTAATGTGTAGTGAAAGGTTCAGTGAGTTAATAGGAACAGAAAGTTGAAAAGAAATTTACCTACATGTAGGTTTCTTCAAAATTGGCTGAAGAACAGTGGTGACAGATGAGAATTGTAGTTAATTTAGTTTTTGCCTGTAACTCCCTTGCCCAAGGGAAATTAGCCTCTGAGAAAGAGGCTTTGGGAGATTCCACTAGTGCATATGAGGCCTTGAGAACGCAGCTGCAAGCTGTGGCTCTTAGTATCAAAAGTTCATTGGCTGACATGACGGACAGGAATTGTGGTATCTGTCACAGGTGTTTGGAGAAAGATTAAGGATAGTGGCTGTCGGAAAAGCCTGTGACCAATGAGGTTTGAGAGTGAGTAGTGGTGATTGTTTCATATTTTTTGGGGTTTTTTTTATACGTGTGCCTGCAATTAGTAGCCTTTCTTTTGTTTGACAGAAACGAATTGCACAAATCTGTGTTTTATAATTTGGTCACAATGCCATGGGTTGTTCCTTGTGGAATTTTGGACTGTCGTAACAGCCTTCATTAGGTCGTCTGACTGTCATTGAGGTTCTCAAACAGATGCCACATTTTTGTAACCGTGAATGACGAGCATAACAAATGATGAAAGCTTATACCATGACGAAATCGGAAAACAAAAACATTTTCCATGTAAATGTTTATATTAAAAATACTTAATGAATTTTTTTCGCTAAAGAAACTTCTGTAATATCATTAGTAACGCGAGAAGCGTGTTGATTGGAACTTTTGAGATAATTAAAAGCATTGCAGTTCACCTGTGTTAAAGTGAAAGACAGCACCTGACTAATGTTCATGTCCACTGAAAGACTACCATTCAAAGTATCTTAAACCAACATTAAATGATTTAAAGAAATTTTTTTCAACCCAGTAAAAGTTTAGAGAAACTTTATCTGGACACAGCTTCAGCATGTCTCCATTATGAAGAGCAGTTGACGTCTCGTTTACTCTACCTTTCTACATATTGAAGGTATTTCCCATATAATAGTCTAAGCAGTAGCGTATGGCAGATAAAAGTTGTGGAGTTTGGCGATGAAGGCCAAAGTGATAAATATTGTTTTCGCTGAAATTAGACACACTGGAAGAACATTCCTTCCACTGCTTGAACTGTTGATACAGTAGACCTACTATATCGTTTACAGGGAACTCCAACGACCCTGTTTAAATAGTCTAGCTGCAGACGCACAGCCGGGTATTCTTACTCAGTCTGCGGGGCATTGTGCCGTTGATTTGGACCCTTATCGAATATTTACAAAATTACAATAGGATTGCTGTACAACTAGATTCATGCTCAGTTCTGGAACAAATGGAAATAAATCTAAGCACCACTGAGCTTAATCCAGGCATTCGACTGTTGTTGGATTTTATGCTGCAATATTGTAGCAGTGGCTTCTAAGATAAAAGCAGTGCTGACCTACATATAGTTATTGCGGACATCAGAGAAAGCACCTCAGCTTGAACACGGCATTTCAATAACTTTACTATATTTTATAACAGAAAACAGAAAAACAAACATCCAATGCATGGGGAAAAAACAAAAGAGCAAAATTTAAATTCTTAGAGTTGTAATTAATTCAGAGAAAAAAAATTTCTATCATAAGATTTATTTAATTTTAAGCGTTGTTGGTGAGATCTCATTTTCTCATTCCCATAAACCTAATCCCTGATGAATTTTGGACTGACTCTGATATTTGTTACATAGAAACTGCTGGCTAAAATGAACAGCAAAAAATGTATTGGGGGAGAGGATTTGGGCCGAGACGGCATACTGCTGTCTGACATAATTTGTGAGACTGTCCTTGAATATTATGTGTGTAGTAAATCAGCTGATTTTACATCTGTCGTGGTTTGTAAAGGATTCAGACCTGCCCTATAACACTGTGTGAATTGGTCCTTCCTCTAAACGTAACTAAATTGTTGTAACAATCTCAAAATTATGTCCTATGCAGTAGTTCTGTGTCATCATGTCAGTTCATGGAGTGAATGGGCAAAGACTGTGTCACAGATTAGGTCGCACAATCTGATAGCAGAGTGTTTGATTGGATAAAATTTTCATTTTGTGAAATGTGAATATGGGTAGTGAAATCTTGAATTGACCAAATTAGGACAGATGATTTTAACGTGGGACTAATGAAACCAGCTGATAGACTGCCAGCATGATTTATTCTATAGCATCAGGCAAATTGGTACTAATTTGCGGGGACTAATTTTGCTTGCGGATTATGAACTCATTTGTCGGTATCAAGGTGCGTCATTTTCTCCAAGGTCTCATTTTCGATCCTTAGTCTTAGTGATGACCCCAACGTAATTAAGTCACCGTCATCAGAACATATCATTCCCTAATGAAGTCAATAAATCCGTAAACTCTACCTGTATGAGTATTGAACCCGTTACTCCCAGAGCCAATCAAGCATTTCGTAAATGAGTTGGGGTGCAAACACAAGTCAGCTCGGTGGATTGGGTCGTACGTGAGAAAGTCTGACCGCAACCTGTGAATGGTTGTGGATTTCCCCCGGGCTGATCGCCCAGCTTCGTGTCACCGTAGTGTGGGACGCTCTCATATAAGCGAAATATCCATCAGTACATTGTAAAACTCCGACCAATATGAATACATTAATTTATTAAGCAAATTAAGCGTCAGATTTTGGTAGCCCTGAGATACTACAGCAAATTAAACAGGCATGAACATGACTCTTGACTCAAGATAATCCATATATGATACATGAACAATGCAGCTGAATAGTTCTTATTTATAATAATATTTTTTATGTATTTATTTATTTTGACTGGTGTTTTATGACATACTCAAGAATATTTCACTTATTCGGCAGCGGACAGCATTACAGTGGGAGGAAACTTTGCAGAGTTCGCGGGAAACCGACGACCATCCACAGTTTATAATTATATATACGCTGATTTAATAACTCCGCTGTGTAGAAATTGAATGCCATGGAAAATACACGATATTGCCCCCACACCAAGTCAGAAACTGTTGAAAATCTGAAAATGTATGACAGAATCAGGTTACACAAAGCTGCACTAATGTTTAAATGCCAAAGCAGGCTACTGTGATTATTCTACCTTATTGCATGTTTTCATGTTGTTTATTTAAGTACATTCTGAAGGCATTATTCTGTGTGGACTACTATACTTCTACTTTTTTTTTTGAAGCTCTGAAATTGGCTAATCCTACGAATGTGGTTTGTTTCCAAAATCAAATTAATAATGTGCATAAATTGCATGAAAGTTGCTCTTTTATATGGGAAACGGTTGAGGAATTAGGGTAACTTCAAGCCACCTGTTCAACCAATGAATTTTCTCTCTACTAAAATAACCTTTGATCAACAACATCGATGAACCTTACTTCACCTACGTAAATTTAATGCCCTTATAAAGTTTTGTAAGTATTCTGAGATGACAACACGGTAAAACAACAGTGTATACATGATAAAAAAAATCACAACATATGGATGTCTTGAGGAAAGAAATGGAAATGTTTATCATGTTAAAATATGCCTCTGTTTATGAAGTGCGAAGTTCTCCAGGACTGTATTGTATACACTGTCAATTTTCAACAGTGCTTTATTCAGTGGAATTCATGCATTATTATGCAAATCATGCTGAAAATAATTCGTTTATGCAAGCTTCATAAAACTGTGGAGATCTCTGCACTCCATAGTTCTCTGAGGATGTTGCAAAATGCTCGCTGCAGAAGAGGTTAAATGGCTAGAAGAATTAGGATGGTCGCTGACCACGTTTTTTAAAATGTTCATCAATATTCTATCTACCTGTTTATAGGGAAGAATCAAGGAAGACTAGTTGTATAACTACTTAATCTATCTCAGAAAGTAAAGTATTATTATTATTATTATTATTATTATTATTATTATTAATATTATTGCTATTTCAAGCAACATTAGCTTAGACTGGAATATTCATGTTATAACACAGGGGGAATGTCCATCGTTGATGTTCTTTGTTGAATTAAATTCGGTATAATTTACTAAATTCGGGACCTTCGTGTCTCTTTAATGTAAAGGTAAATACCTAAGTCCTCAATATATTGAACTGAATTTTTGCATTCATGTGTATCTTATTGGCAGGCTCTTTGGTAGCCTTGTTACCGAAATCAAATTTATGGGCAGTGGTGGACACAAGAACACCAGGCATAAACCACAAGCCTTTGACAACACACTGCCAAACTTTTCCACGTATGACATACAAATATGCACACCGTATTGATGAAGTCAGCCAAATATGTGGCTATGTTTAACATGTTTATGGTTTTGTTGCACATATTTGTACAAGATAATCTTCTGCATGGCAATACTTAATCTACTGTGGATTAGTAGAATGGAAACCTTTGACCGCAGTTCCTGAAGGTTGGTTTGAGGGGAAGGGATTGGGAGAAGGGAAGGTATTCCACGTGATGATTGTCATGAGAGGTCATAAGGACAGGTCAATCAGCGTACTTGTTCAGACCTGTGTTTGCTGTTAGTGGGTAATCATACCTTATAAATGAGTGATTTGGATTGGCTTGGATACTGCAGATGGCTCCCGACTGTGATTATGGGCTAGATTGACCTATATTTATTCAGGTAATGAAGCAAACTAAAATTTCGACAGTAGACTGTTAAAATTACTCATTTTGCCTGATTCTGTCAGTTCCTAGACATGTGTTCTGAGGTATGTTTGAAATCATGTTGTACTGGAAACTTGGAAGATTCAGTACCAAAAGTAATATTTATATATATAAGCTTCATTTACCGTGAAAACTTGATCTTAACCATTTTATTGATCTTGACATTTTATGTCATTTACCATAGTGTATGTCTAACCCCAGTGATTACAACTGTTGTAACTTCTAATCAGTTCCATTTTGTTTGCAGCCTATTCAACAGAAGTGTTGATTTTATATATGCAAAAATACATTCCATGTTACTAAAAGTTTACAGAAAATCCATTCAGTGTTACCATTCATTTCTTTAACATGAATATCGATTCAATGGTATCACTTTATAACTGAAAATACATTCAGTGTTCTCTCTGTATAACTGAAAATACATTCAGTGTTCTCTCTGTATAACTGAAAATACATCCAGTGTTCTCTCTGTATAACTGAAAATACATCCAGCGTTCTCTCTGTATAACTGAAAATACATCCAGTGTTCTCTCTGTATAACTGAAAACACATTCAGTGTTCTCTCTTTATAACTGAAAATACATTCAGTGTTCTCTCTTTATAACTGAAAATACATTCAGTGTTCTCTCTGTATAACTGAAAATACATTCAGTGTTCTCTCTTTATAACTGAAAATACATCCAGTGTTTTCTCTGTATAACTGAAAATACATTCAGTGTTCTCTCTGTATAACTGAAAATACATTCAGTGTTCTCTCTGTATAACTGAAAATACATCCAGTGTTCTCTCTGTATAACTGAAAATACATTCAATGTTCTCTCTGTATAACTGAAAATACATCCAGTGTTCTCTCTTTATAACTGAAAATACATCCAGTGTTCTCTCTGTATAACTGAAAATACATTCAGTGTTCTCTCTTTATAACTGAAAATACATCCTGTGTTGACATTCTGTAATAGAAACTATTCAGTTTTGTCATTGTGAAGCTCAAAATTAATTTAATGCAGTCATTCTGTAACTGTAAATCCATTCAATGTTATCCTTCTATAAATTGAAAATCTGATCAAAGTTCTTACTTTATAACTGAAAATCCATTCAGTGATACCATTTTGTAAAAGAAAATTTATTGAATATTGCCACACTAGAACTGAAAATGCATTCAACGTTACGTTTCTATATAATTGAAAATATATTCAAAGTTGCCAGAGTATATAATAAAAGAGATGATCAAAACTGCTGTTGAATTGGTTTCTGATTACTGGGACTATTTACCTGTGTAGTTATATTGTGTGTACAGCGCGCTCAGGCCGGGTGTATGATCAGCTCGCGTGTCTCACTGATAACCCCATGGCCCGTCAGCGATAGTAATGAGTGAGTGGTAATGTGTAAATATTAGTGGTGATGACTTGGACTATATACACTGCTGCCGCCGACGCTGCTCGGGACGGCCAGTACCAAGGCTAGTCCATGCACTCACAGCTATCCACTCCTATTTCACATTGATTTTTTTCTGACATGATACATTCATATGGTGCTAAAGCCTGTGGTATTCCAGATTGGCCCTCATCAGCGGACTGCCTGCAGCAAACTGTGTAGAATGAATGCTGCAGCGCGTTTTGCAAAATAAAACTACGCCTCAAAACGCAAGTGATTATTTCATATATGCTATTATTATTTTTTTCTTACATCTTTTGCTTGATTGCAGGAACTGCCACTTTGATCAAAGGGAGGAGCAGGAAGTCGACATGATAGAGAGAGTGGAGTTGCCTAGCCCATGTTTACACAGCAGCCCGTCGGAGCTTGGGAAACCCCCTGCCTGCCAGAATGGGGAGTTCCCAAAGCGCAAACAGAGCAGCCTGGCCTCAGAGCATGGCCAGAATAAGGACAACAGTAGCTCCACACTGCTCAAAGTTGACAGCGGCAATTTAGAAATTGACGAAGCTCTGGTTAATGACGGGACTGATATAAGCAAATCCACGCTGATCCGAAAGAGCTCGAATATTACCAGTGATTCAGGACGCAGTTCGACAAGTGACAACGAAAACGAAGACTCTATTCAGACACGATTCGACGACGACGACGCTGTCAACAAGAAAGCCGCACGTCGTCATAGTGTGGCAATTGTTGACGCCACGGGGCACTTGGACGTGCCAGCACTGCCCTCTGATAGTTCCTGCAACAATCCCAGTGCCTTAGAGTTTGACCCGACCTTAAGGACTAGCTCGTCATACAATGTGCTGAATCGCGAGGACAAGGACAGTCCATCAGTGAATGAAAACGTCCACTCTGGGACTGCACACTCTGGACGGAGTACAGGAAACAAGACCAGTCCCCTGGGGGTGAAACATGCCCCTAAAATCGTGTACAGTCACTCTGAGGATCGGCTCAGGACTTCGGTGGCGGCCCGACGCCCTATCATACCCTCCCTGCCCTACTCCCCCTGTGGGTCACCTACAGCGTCTCTACGGTTACGACGACAGCCCACGATGGAGACACGACGGGTGTCCGTGTCTGACACTGATGGCTACACGCAGCTGAATCAATACAAGCTCAAAGATGAAATCGGCAAGGTGAGTATTAGATGTTCAGTGAGACATACGCAGCGGGAGAGAGAAGGGTGGGGGTGGCGGGAGCTAAAAAATCCATAATAGCCTGAAAAGTGTGTCAGTGTTTTGGTGGTGGGCTGTTTGCCCTCCCCTAACCCCTAGCTCCCTGTCACTCACTACCACAGTCCATTGAGCAAACACTGACTGTATTAACCTGATTCTGTAGTGTAGGAAGCCCCCAGCATGCAGTTCTCTCCCAGAACCACTACATTATCTGCATATGCTGTAAATCTTCTACTCATCTGGACTGCAATTAATAACAGTATGTATTTTTTTTTTTTTTGGAGCAAAGGATTCTCGGTCATTTTATTCTAAACATACATTTTTCCTTATTTAAGACCATTTAAGAAAACTAAGTAAGAAATAAGAAAAATGTCTATAAAAGAGCAACATATCGAAATAACACATGAGTTAAATGATAAAGGTAAATGAATGCGTTACATGCCTAAACATATGTGATTTATAGTTTTACGAACACTTTGAACTAAACAGACATGCTGTGCTAATATCATTTACCTTTATTCATATATATATATATATATATATAACTTAATTCCTTAATACTCATGAGGGGCCTACGTGGCTCAGTTGGTTAGCGCGCTAGCGCAGCGTAATGACCCAGGAGTCTCTCACCAATGTGGTCGCTAAGAGTTGAAGTCCAGCTCATGCTGGCATTCTCTCCGGCCGTATGTGGGAAGGTCTGTCAGCTACCTGCGGATGGTCGTGGGTTTCCCCCGGGTTCTGCTCGGTTTCCATGTACAATAATGCTGGCCGCCGTCGTATAAGTGAAATATTCTTGAGTACGGCGTAAAACACCAATCAAAAAAAATAAATAAATAAAAGTAATACTCATAATGTTAAACAAATATTTTTTTTCTTAAAATTCTTAAAAGTCCTGTAGCTCTTGACCAGTGAGGTCACATATTCACATCCAGCTGTGGTTATTTTTTTGGCCTTGGCATTTTGTCATAACAGAGTGTTTGTCAGGCACAATGTAATGTGTGGGGTGATGTTGACTTCTGGCTCCCATGTTATCTAATGCCTCCAGGTCAGTACCCTGACCAGTCAGTGACCTGTGGGTGTTTATATGAGCTGATTTACACCGTATTAGTTTTCATTAGGAAGGTAATTGGTTTATGTAGGAATCTGAGGAAATAGCCGATAAATACAACTTTTTTATTTATTTATATTTTTTAATGTCAAATATTTTAAAAGAAAAATATCATGCTGCTCACAGATTAAGATCTGCATGTAGGGCTATCTAGTTTTTTTGTCGTTTTTCGTCAAAAGGTTTGTCTCTATATGATGTCGCGGATGGAAGTACGTGTGCTCGTGTGTGTTCGCAGCAGCCATTGATTAGTATCAGAGACACAGATCTAGGTGTTATAGAAATAATTTGAGTCTATAGCTTTAAAGTGACATGGTCGATCAAATTTCGATTTTTAAACAATTTCTGATTGCGATGTCGTAATGAAGTTTGTTCATAATCTGAATCACTCATGTTGAAATAAAAAAAAATGCTCTTTGAGTATGCAGTTTGTACAAGCCAGAAGTCCTGACATTATTCAGATTCAACACAAAGATGGCGGGCCATTTTGTCTCATTAGTATTCAAACGGAAGGGACCAAAACATATGGGCAGCCTTCGGAATGTTCCCTGTGACACTGACTTTCCGTTAGTTGACATACATACAGACGTGCAGAGTACAGCAGCTTAGACAACAGGGAGAAAAGATTACAAACAATCTTCTCATTAAACTAATAGTCAGAAACGTATATCTGTTAAAAGTTTAACATCTCTCACCCACAACAACAGCAACATTTGCACCCACCTATCAATCAGTATTTTTGCCACATCATTGTGCTTTGTGAGACCCTTTTCTTTCTTCATTGTACTCTACCGTTCAAACTGACCACCAGTTACAACTCGAGACTTGCTTGTCCACCTGTCAAGCTCTATTTTACGCCTCTTTTTGGCCAATCTTGTCATAAGCGAGCCATAAGTCCCTCTCTTGAAGTTTACCAAGTGCTGTGGGCATTGTCCATTTCCACTGAATTGACAGGGCCTCATTTAAATATTCTGGCTGAATTTCCAGTTTTCAGTTTTTTTAATTTTTAAACATTCACTTAAGGTACAATGCTGGGGGTGGGATTAACTAAACTACCCGATACTCAATAACGCAAAAGTACCTAATATTTGGACGACCATGTCACCTTAAGGTGTAAAGAGTTTCTGGGCTCTCCATCAACTCAAACCAACTTAAATCGCCGAAAGCTCAGATATAGCTTTTATAAGAAAGCAAATTACTACATTTCTCCTACTTTACTTGATCCCATTTGAACCCAGTGGACACAATTGTAAATACAGTAATGAAGTTTTAAATCAGCTTTTAGGCCATCAAGGGAGGAGCAACAGTGAATTGAACAGCCTTAACATGCCTGTCACCCCCTCACCCCTTCTTCTGTTCAGATCAAGTGCAAGTTTAGCTAATAGGAACAGGTGATTGGGATAAACCATGGATTAAAATATTGGAAGTCTTTTAGTTTTGATATCAGTAACACTCTAATATTTTTGTTGGATAAGCACACTTTGAAAATATGCCTAAGTAAGGACATTTTTATATCAGTGTTAGATAAGCACACTTTAAAGTGTTCAGTAAGCATACTTTATATCAGTGTTAGATAAGCACACTTAAAGTGTTCAGTAAGCACACTTTTATATTAGTGTTAGATAAGCACACTTTTATATTAGTGCTAGATAAGTACACTTTATATTAGTGTTAGATAAGCACACTTTTATATTAGTGCTAGATAAGTACACTTTATATTAGTGTTAGATAAGCACACTTTATATTAGTGTTAGATAAGCACACTTTTATAGACACACTTTTGTTTCAAGGCCAGGTAAACACTTTCTTAGCATGGCTAGGCTAGCACATTTTTATATTAAGGCTAGTTGGTTTATTTATAAAGGCTAGGTAAACACTTTCTTAACAAGACTAAGCTAGCACATTTTTGTATTAAGGGTAAGTAAACACTTTAACAACAGGACTAGGTTTGCACATCATCTTAGTAGGACTAAACAAGCACCCTTCTCATTTCAGAGAAAGGTTAGCACTCTTTTCATTTCAGGGAAAAGTTAGCACCCTTCCCATTATGCAGCTAGGTTAGCACACTTTCATACAAGGACTGGGTTAGCACACTTCTAGGGCACTTCTATATAGGTAAGCACACTTTCAGAACAGGGTTAGACCAGCACAGGTTCTTCACATGACTGGGTTAGCGCACTTTTATAGTAAAACTATGTTAGCACAGCATATTTTCAAAATAAAGGGAAGCTAGCAAGTCAGGTGTCTCCTAGTGAAGCAGCTTAATGTGATGTGATGTTTGGTATCACCTGCAACATTCTTCAAAGGCAGCTCTATTGGGTGTCATGTTCACTGTCTCCAGCGTCATTCTTCAATGAGTTAGCTCTATTGGGTGTCACACCTGGTGTGTCGTGCCTCATTCTTCTGCCAGGTAGCTCTGTAAGGTGTCATCTCAGGTGTCTCCTGGGTCCTTCAGTAAGACATCTCTCGTGGGTGTTATATCTGGTGTCTCATGTATTATTCTTCAGTAAGAAGGCTCTATAAGCTGTTATGTCTGGTGTCTCCTGCATCCTTCAGTAAGACATCTCTAGTGGGTGTTATATCTGGTGTCTCATGTATTATTCTTCAGTAAGAAGGCTCTATAGGCTGTTATGTCTGGTGTCTCCTACATCCTTCAGTAAGACATCTCTAGTGGGTGTTATATCTGGTGTCTCATGTATTATTCTTCAGTAAGAAGGCTCTATAAGCTGTTATGTCTGGTGTCTCCTGCATCCTTCAGTAAGACATCTCTAGTGGGTGTTATATCTGGTGTCTCATGTATTATTCTTCAGTAAGAAGGCTCTATAGGCTGTTATGTCTGGTGTCTCCTACATCCTTCAGTAAGACATCTCTAGTGGGTTTTATATCTGGTGTCTCATGTATTATTCTTCAGTAAGAAGGCTCTATAGGCTGTTATGTCTGGTGTCTCCTGCATCATTCTTCAGTAAGACACTTTATTTATTTATATATATATATTTATTTATTTTATTATTATTGTTTAGCTCCATTCTCAAGAATTTTACACCTATACAGTGGGGATCAGTTGTATTGGTGGAGGAACTTTAGCAAGTTACTTCCTGGTATTGACAAACTTTTCCGGAGAAATGCCTACCATATGGATGGAAGACAAGTAGTCTTTGGTGAATGTAAGACTGTGTAAACTTTTGGCATCTTTGTTGTCATCAGACGGGACAATATCCTGACTGCTGGGGAGCATACAGATTTCCCTGTGTAAGTTTGGATGTTGCAGTGAACATGGGCGCCATGTGTCTTGGCAGTTGAAAGGCACACATCTTAACCACTCAGCCCCAGCCTGTACACTCCCACTAAATGTTAACATTGGAGCCATCAGCCTTGAAGAGGCACATGACTCCCATGGTAACACTTAAAGGTGGAGAAAACATAAAAATGACGTAAAGCTCAGAAGAATGAGTGCAAAAAGTTATTCCTAAATGCGGTCTTCAGTATTTTTTTCTGATTTTTTCTTCTTTTTGTATGGTGTGTATTTGGGACCACCTTTTGGTATTTATAGTCATTGTTTGATAATGTCATAAATGAGGATGTAACACAAGTTTAATAAATATTTTTACACTAGAATTTGTTCTTTTCAGCTAACAAATGTATTAAGTCTCAATTAGTATCATATTTATATTTTTAATATGTTCATAAATATTATCATAATGTAGGTTAAATGGATATGTTTCGATATAAACAAGAAATTTACCTTCAAATAAATTTATAAGACAGGCATCACATCCTTATTTAGAACATTATTATGCAACAACGATGAACACCAAAAGTTGGTCCCAAAAATATTTTCAAATACCCTTTTCTCTTGAAAAAAAAAAAATCCCCAAAAATATTAAAGATCATATTTGCAAGTTTGTTCTGCCACATTTTATGCATGTTTCGATTATATTGAATTTTATGTATGTATACTGTAGAGGTATATTGTAGCCATAATGAAGCTTATATAAATGTGAGCAAACCATTGTTTTCCAGATCATATGTCACATGTTTTGTACCGATGTTTTTTAAAATCCCGCGTAATGGCACCCTCTAGCCTATTCTGTGTGTGGACATGTAAAACACATTTGGTACACATGCGTACATGTACATGTAGCTGTTCTGATCTGTAATACTGGGTCCTCTGTAACCTAACAGTACACCAGCTCGGCGGTGCAGTGGCTCAGGAGCCTCTCACCAATTTGATAGCTGTGAGTTCAGGTCCAGCTCTTGCTGGCTTCCTTTCAAGACTTCACTGGGAGGTCTACTAGCAACCTGCAGATGGTCGTGGGGTTTCCACATAACTCTGCCACCATATTGCTGGCAGAATAGGTATAAATAAAGTATTCGTGAGTATGGCGTAAAACACCAATCAGATAAATAAATCAGTAAATAATCGTAATACTGACACGCAATGTTTATATCTATCATAGCTGTTACATATACACTGTACATCGTGATTTATGTCCAGTTCATGCTGTCCTATCTGGGATGGTCTGTCAGCAACCTACAGGGTGGTCATGGGTTTACCCAGGGCTCTCAGGCACGGTTTCCACCAACCACAACGCTGGCTGCTGTCATATAACAGTATAATATTTACGACATAAAACACCAATCAAATGAATAAGTCAAATATATCTAGCATGTACATTTGCATACATATTTACACTTGAATCAAGAAAGGAAGAAAACAGAAATTCAGATTAAGTTGTCAGTCTAAAGTTAATAGGTTTATAGTCTCTTGTAACCAGATCATTCAATTATAATAAAAACTATAGCTGCATTATGCAAACAAAAAAGTCCAATGAAACACCTAGAACACAATGTTGAAACGGTATTGGCATGTTGTTTGTGTTCATTTTATGGCTATGCCTATGCTGAAAGTTTCTGTGTGTCATGTAATCATGATGTTTAGGGTCCCTAACAAATGCATATCCCCAGTAACATAAACTTCATCAATATGGAAAAGTCATTGTTAGAGAGTTTTTTTTTTATGCTAATAGGAATATTGGAGAACCTCTCAAATGTTCCAGCCATAAAATTCCTATGAGTACTGAAAACAGGAAACTGCTCATACAAGTAATTCAGAAGATTGAAAATAGGAGCAATATAATTGGCTAAAATTAATATTTATTGACATTTTAAATGAGTCTTGGATATATGCATATACTTGAGGTTAATTGTTTTTTCACAACATTTTACCGTTATTACCAGTTGTCTGACATGGGTTCATTCGTATTGAAGGGTTTTATTTCCATTCCAAAGACTTCATAAATAAATTCTTTTGGGGAAAAGAAGAAGGTAAAAGCCAAAAAAAAGAAAGAAAAAAAAAATAAATGGAGAGAGGATTAAGTTGACTTGCAAATGGCACCTTGTAAGGGCAGTACTGAGGTTGTATCCCTTACCACCAGACCAGAGAGATGTCAAGAGTAAGCCCCACTGCCTGGAAAACTAAGCAAACAACCCCACCATGAAGGGCCAGGATCTGAAAGCGTTTTCTGTGTAACATCCTGTGTACAAAAGGCGTGCGAGTGCTCTAACATGTTCTGGAGTGGATAGGATCAATTTGCCGGCATTGGGACAAACAAAACACAGGAGCTGTGTGAAGTCAGTATTGACCTAGGGAGCACCTGGACACCGAAGTTGTGGTGAAATGTTCCCCTGCGATCAGAAAATATGGATCACTCTGTACAGTTATGTTGACCAGGAGCTGATTTATAGCATGGAGACTGAACAGGATGAGCGCTATATTGGAGCCTTGTTAAGACATAGGCCACTGTACAATATGCATATTTCGATATTGTTTGAGGGTCACGGTTGAGAGGTTAGGGTGCTGGTCTTTCATTAAATTCATCTGTCAGACAGATTTGTAGATTTCCCCCCTCTCAATGCTTGATGACAGCTAGTAAGCAATCCAGAATACTCATGTGGCAGTTTGTGCTTGTCTTCCAAAGGTCACAAAGGCTTACCAGCTAGGGATTTGAACCAGTGATCTCTGGGTTTGGAGTCCACGCTTCTACCACTAGACTAAAGGGAAATTTCCTCCTGCCTGGAGGTAGATAGCGCTTATATATAGCACTTATATGTCACCCTGCTACACCAATAAAACTAACAGACATTGTATATTCAGTGAAAGTGAAAAATAGCCATGACTCAGACACCTGAGGTGATATTCTTTTCTTGGAGCCTTAGTTAGAATATGCTGTCAAAATCACTTGTATCAACGTTAATGTGGTCTTACAATAAGTTTGATTGAGATCAGTTGCCTTCCATCCATATGAATTCAGTCTTTAAATGAAAATCTGTGCATCATGTGAAGATGCTTGTCTGTTTATAAATGTACATTTACTTGCCAAAGGCTGGTATGCTCAAGAAAATCTTTGTGGTATACTCAAGTAAGCCTGGTAGAGTGTCCGCTTCAGGAGTGGTAGATCCAGGGTAAATTCTGGGTCGAGTCACACCTGCTGCTGAAGTTGGATTTTTTTATACCAGAGTTTTGGTGTAATGCAGTTAGTAATATTAATAATGATAATGTAGTTGATAATTTCTTCTGATCAGATTCATTTGATCAGAAAAGTTTTGCATTAAATGTTTGCATTAAAAAAAAAATATTTCAGGCCTTTATATGCATTTTAACTGGTCAAACTTTAATAGTTGAAATACGGTAATCGACCGTAATACGGTAATCCAGAGTTCACCTTAGGTCGAAGCTTTGGGACCACAGCTTTCTACCGTCATTTGGCCTACGGCTTCAAACTATCCTGCATACACCTAACAACGGTAAACAACTGCCCAAGGCAATCATTGTAAGGTTTCTGAGGGTTTCCATAGCAACTGGAAAAAAAAGTTGGTATGGATGTAGCCCATGTAATAATCTGACTGTTTGCTCAACAGCAACAGGTTGAAAGAGAGAAACCCATGTTATGCAGTACAAAACAGACTGATCAGACAAAGTAAATCTGAACAAATTGACACCAACTAAAGTTGAGTTATTTTACTTTTTTTTGATGAGGTGTATCATCAGATATTTATTGATGAAATCCAAGCCTCAGAATAGCCTCCCAGATAAAGAATCTCGTAGGAATGAATTGTCCACAGTGCTTGTAGGAGTTGTTGATGCGGTCTTACACGAAGTCCATGGGAAATCACTGTAATACCTTCCACCAAAATGGCTTACTGTGCTGACATCTCAACCTCAAACTTCACGGGGTCAAATTTCTATTTTATGAAACCTAAATTGTGTGGTCCATTGCAAATAATTTTCAAAAAGTGAAGACAGCAAAGTTGTTGCTGTGTTTAGAATGGATGTCTTCGATGTATGAAAACGTTCAAAATATACCTGTGGTAGGTTCAAAAACTGCTTTATGGAGACAACATGTGCCAGTTGGTTCTCGCAGCTGTAACTTTGGCCCACTGGTTAAAAATTAAATTAAATATAAATGTCGTCTCCCCGCCCACAACATAAAAATAAAACAAAACATTTGAGAACAATTCAGGTAATAGCAGAACTGTAACAATGGTAAGTCACTTTTCAGTTCCAAATGAAACAGACTTACACTGTACAAAGTAAATTTTCTGCAGGAAATTACATGCATAAGTGATTGGGCCTGGAAATGAGACTGGTGCCCGGTCATCGCTATTAGCACCCTATTGTAATTATGGACAGCAGGTGGCTGTTTGTGCTGGAGGGAGCCTTAGCCAGGTTGTCGAGTCTGACACCTGTCACAGGTGATTACTCCGTGGGCTCCTCTCAAGGGAAAGCAGCATGACCGCTACCATGAATCTAGCCGTTAAATATTCAACAGCAGTCCTGTGAATTAGGAACACCCATTATTCTCTTGGACGCTAATCGTGAAAATCTTTACTGGGTATTGGCAATCTGCCATTGACCAGCTCCATACCACTACCCACCGACCACCACAACCCTGCCCAAAGCTGACCACTCTCAGACACTCATGCATCAATATTTCATTACCTGAGACAAGATTTGAATACATGGCCTGTGCCCCACACCCAACCCTGCATCCCAAAACCCACCACCTTACCACACACACACCCCTTATATCAAGGATAAGACAGCTTGAGATTGGTTTGGTTTTGATAATATTAGTATGTTAAAAGTGTTTTTCTTTTTAAACTAGATGAAAATGAACCAGTACTCTCCAACATAAGCCTACAGTTTTTACACCATGGAGTGTTACCTGTCTAATCCTCCCCATAGTTATTGATCCGTAGATTGTCATCTTCATTGTGAGATCTGCTTCAGTCCTGGATCATGTGATATACATGTAATGTACACTACTGCGATAATTTTTGAACTTATCAGTAGAGTGTGACTGGGAAGGGTGTCTGACTACCCCAATGCCAGTACATTGTGACTGTATAGGGTGTGGTGTCTGGTGTCTGGTTAGTGTCAGAGCAGTGTGATGGGGGTGGGTTTTCCCAATTTGGAGCAATGCATACTCCTCTGTCTGAAATAAGCATGTTGTATTTAAAGACACATAACATTGTGTTAAAGGTGTGCATAAAATTGCTTATTAATATACTGAAGTCTTGATTACAGGTAAAGGCAGGTGTAATTCTCTGTGTGTAAATCAATTCTGTGAGTGTTTCTGCCTTCTTTATCCACAGGGCTCCTATGGAATTGTGAAGCTGGCCTACAATGAACAAGACGATACTCATTATGTGAGTAGCCACGTTATTATTATTACTTGCACATGTTTGCGGATCTCCCTGGGTTACCTGCCTGATTTTGCTCTCACTATAGTACTGGCCGCCATTGTATATGTGAAATATTCTTAATTAGTAGGGCGTAAAACACCAATCAAATAAATAAATAAATTTACCAGGGAGATGTACTACAGTCCTGATGAATGTCTCATTTAAATCCCCCTAATCCAACAGTTCCACCTGTAAGGCTTCAGTTAAGTCGTAGAATAATCCTCCCATTCACTTTAAGTAACATCATGGAGCAAGGTCTCTAATCCAGGTGGTGAATTTATCCTCTCTTAATTTGCAACTGCTTCGGTGGCCTGGTGGTTAGATCAGTAACGTCAAAGTGGGGGATCAAACCCAGGGCGGGTCTTACCAAAAATTTTAAAAAATGGTACCTGTTGTTGCCTCACTTGGCACTCAGCAATGAGCAAGGAAACAGAACTGGTGGGCGTGGTTTCTGTATAATGTGACTAGGTGGGGTGTCATGTCTGGTGTCTTCGACATGATACTTCATTGGTGGCAGCACTTTGGTGGCATGGACTCGCTTTGCCACAAGAAGACACAGTATACATTCAAACAAATAACTCCATCGCGTAACTGTAAAATTGTTAGGTATAACGCACAAATGCAAAAATTCACACATGTATAAACACCAAGGTAGTTGGTGGATGGGATATGGCACTTCACAGTCCATCCAGGTGTCTAGATAAACTTTCTGTTGAGGTCAAGTTTTACAACTAACCTCGACTACATGGTAATCATTATCATGTTTTGTGTGCTAACCACAGACAATATTCCAGAAGGGAAATATTGTAAATTCATCAGATATGACGTTTTTCCAGTAACTTCGAGGATGTCACCTATAAAAGGATTTATGTATTCCTCTAATAGCTTTGAGCTGTATAGTGGCGAGAATATATAAGGCTCTTTATAGTGGATACAAAATCCTTTGGCCATGTGCTGTGGGTCAAATCATCTGGAAACTTGACAAAACTACCTCCTGGCGAGCTTTTTTTTATTTTTTACAACTGTATGCAGAACAGCAAACCATTTTGTGGAGAAATTTGATATGCTTGTTGTCACTCTTGTGGCTTTTTTTTTAACACTGAACTAAATGGCAAAGCTGTGACACTTTGTAATTAATTCATTTATTTGTTTGATTGGTGTACTCAAGAATATTTCACTCATACAGCAGCGGCCAGCATTATGGTAGGAGGAAACTGGGCAGAGCCCGGGGGGACCCAGGATCATCCGCAGGTTGCTGACAGACCTTCCCACTTACGGCCAAAGAGGAAGCCAGCATGAGCTGGACTTGAACTCACAGCAACCACATTGGTAAAAGATTTGACTTTTATGTTGTAATTCGGCAGAGACTACCGAGTATTGGCAGAAAAAATGCATAAAATCAACGTCATTATGAAGTGATTTTAAGTGCCATATTACTCAGATTAATGTACCCTTTTTTCAATATTTTTTACACTCAGTTTAACAATATATACACAGGGTTAGCTTACTATGGATAAATATTAAATCTGAACGCTAATCCTTCAGAATTGACGAGTCGGCAAGACTTGCATGGTCAGTTGCGCTGGATTTTCCCATTTGTTGAAGATCAATTGTCTTGTAGCATTATGGTGTTCATACATGTACATGGGAATTGGTCAGCAACTTACTTGCCAGTGGTCAGTGGTTTATCCACAGAGCATTCTGCTTTCATCTGCCCGTGACCCTAATTCTTTAGCATGGCATTAAACATTAAGCAAATGAGTTTAAAGCCTATTATATCTGAGGATCAAACTGATCCTAGCTTTTTTCATGTATTAACCATGGGAAGGAATGGATGAGGAATTTACTGTGATAACTCAGGCTTAAATGATTGATCACACCTGATCCTTCATTAGCCTCCTATCTGTCCCCTGGGTGGGGTAATGGCATGGAACACACAGGGTTTGTGTGAGCTGCAGATATGTGCACAGACTGCCCTTATCACCCCTCACCCTCACCTCCAAGCAGATTGGGCAGGAAGCTGAGGAAAGCTGTAGTAGATATAGTGTTAAGTATTGCAGGACAAATAGATTTGTAATGTTGACTTGATGGTTAGTTTACACATTAGCAGATGGGAATTACAATGTATCTGCCATACAAGGTGATATTCTATCTTTATCAGATCTGCATGTTGAAAAGCATTTTAATTATTAAAATTATAAGAGATGTATTTTGGCTTTGGCATTTTTAGCTCGCCTTATGAAATCAGGAGAGGAATTATAAGAGGGGGATCAGATGCGGTAGATTTAGATTAAAAATATAAATATAGATTTATATTAAAAATATAAATCTAAATATAATTGTTAATTTTTATATTAAAAGTATAAATTTGATGAAAATCCAGGTTGAACACATTTTTAGCTGAAAAGACCAAATTCTAGTGCAAATTTATTAAACATGCGTTACATCCTCATTGGTAACATTATTACATAAACACAATATGTACCAAAAGGTGGTACCAAATACCCACCATACAAAAATTATTTTCAAGTGTCTTTTTATCTATAAAGAAAAATTGAAAAAAATATTGAAGACCACATTTACAACTAACTTTTCGCACTCTTTCATCTGAACTTTATGTAATTTTTATATTTTCTCCACCTTTAAAAGTCAGAACTTGGACTTTAATAACACTTGCTTTAAACCAGCTTGCCTTACTTGAATTGAATTGTGACTTTTCAGGTTAAAAACAATAATCATGGTGCTTTCGGCGAGCAGCGTATCTCTGATCAGTATTAATCAGTGCATACAAGGCTATCCTCATTGCTCCCGGCAATTGTCATGGCTTGGCCGGAACCAGAGATACATATTGGCCTTTGGTAATAGGGCTTAATGATGCACTCTGCTTCATGATTGTGTCTAATTCCACTTAACCCAGGGCTAGGGGGCGTGTATTCATCATTTTGAAATGGATTCCCACTTTGGATATATGAACGGTCGCAATCAAAGAGTAACCAAAATACATACTTTGTTACAATTTATATAATAGCATAAAAAAATGATGTAGGACACAGTTATCACATAAAAATATGCAAGAAATTTTATAAAGTTTTTGAAAGCAGAGAAGATGAAGTTCAGCATTGAGGAAATGGCACTGACAGGCAATTCACTCTGAGTAGCCATGCTGTAAAAACCCTTATGAAATTGGCCAATCGCTAGCTATGAAATCGTCACGTGATAATTGCCTGTTGTGTCAAAAAATGTATTAGCTCTTGATTGTCAGTGTGGTTTCTGATGTTGGATAGACAGATAATTGATGCAATAAATTGGATTTTGAGGTTAGGTTAAGTGCAAAACTGATGCGTTTTGAACCACACATGTATGAGATGCAGGGAAATGAGTATGACTGCCCGTGTCACCGAAAAAAAACAAAAAGTGAAAGGGTCTGTTATCAGGCAGAAGGCCCTGCTATGTTTGGTAAATTCCCTGAAGTCTGTACAGCCAGCGAGATGAAATGCATACACCCATGCAGGATGAGAACGAGCAGGGCCTTGACCAGCAAGACTGCTAAAACATGACGCCAATCCCACGAACATCGCCCTGGCCGAGCGCCAAATTAAAAGAAACATCGACCCTTTAAACACGGAACAGGGCTGATACTCTTTGGTTGGGTATCAGGCATTCTTTTTTGTATTTTGTCATTGTCACATTGTTTAATGCCAATGGTACGACATTGCTCCTAGATATTACGAAAGCTATAACGTGGCAAAATGGCGTCAAAAAAACCAGTGGTAGGTACTGCTGATTGCTTATTTTGTAGATAACCGTGGTGATAAATGAGTTGTAACTTGGGTAAACCTCCACTGACCTTGAACTCCACTGTCCACTAATCATGCATTACCTGGACTACTCCTGTGCCTAAAGACACCTGTGGGAATGGCTGAGAGTCGGTGACTGTTAGAACTGTCTCAGATTTCATCTCCATTTACTCCCATGATGAATGACTAAACCTGAAATGTTGTCTCATCTTAAGTCAGTCTGTGGTAAGGAAAGCCGGCAATGGAGTATATTACCATGGCCAGACTACAGTTTCTCAAGTTTGACATTATCATTGTCCCAGGCTGTGTAAGTTTAGAACATGTGCAGGCATTAGCCCCAAAAGACTCCAACTCCTTTTCCTATACTGCCATAGAGTCATTGGAGTCTCGACTCTTACAATGTTAATTGCGTACTCGAAGGTTCAGGCCAATTCTCTTTGTTATTGAACAAGTCTTGCGTCAGTAAAAGACACCAACCTAAAGACCTGCTTCCCACACCCACCCCACTGCCACCATATGCCCCTACTTTATTTAGAATAGATTTATTATAGCCACGAAGGCTTCCACGTTATACGGTCCTCAGTGACTGCCGCCATGTTGAGCATCTACGGACATGTCCTGATTCATAGTGGAGCAGTAGGAAGATAGTGGCATTCGCCAAGGAGCGAATGCCTCCTTGTATTTATTTATTTATTTGACTGGTGTTTTATGCCGTACTCAAGAATACATGTATTTCACTTATACGATGCTGGTCAGCATTATGGTGGGTGGAAACCGGGCAGAGCACTGGAGGGAACCCACAAACATCCGCAGGCTGCTGGCAGACTTTCCCACGTATGGCCGGTGAGGAAGCCAACATGAGCTTGACTTGAACTCACAGCAACCGCATTGGTGAGATGCTC
Organism: Liolophura sinensis; assembly: GCF_032854445.1. NCBI lineage: Eukaryota > Metazoa > Mollusca > Polyplacophora > Chitonida > Chitonidae > Liolophura > Liolophura sinensis. The sequence goes on along the minus strand of NC_088304.1, from coordinate 5,417,888 downwards.
CTGGGTCATTACGCTGACTAGGTCATTATATCAAAAGGAGCTTGTGCTTTGTGATTATATTCATGATGGCACTATATCTAAGAACTTAATGATAGTGCGTTTGTTGTTTCATAGTCACTTTCCCATTGTGACCAACATTTTAAGGTCACCTTCCAGCTGTGACCAACGTTTCAAGGTCACCTTCCAGCTGTGAACAAGGTTTCAAGATCACCTTTCAGCTGTCACCTTAAAGTTGTGATCAACATTTCACTGTCACCTTCCAGTTGTGACAAAGGCTTTAATGCCACTTTCCAGTAGTGACCCAGTTTCAAGGTCACCTTCCAGTTGTGACCGTGAAACCTTTTTTCAATGTGACCTTTCAGTTGTCATCAAGGTCTTGAGATCACTTCCCTGACTCCAATGTGGGTTTCAGGTCAAGGTCACTCAAATTGTGATCAAGCTTTTCCGGATCGATATCCAATTTTAAGATTTCAAGGTCATCTATGAACTAGCTACAATGGCATTCACTATTGGCTCACCACAGTCATACCACGGACACCCCCCCATAAAGCTTGTAGTTTATTTTGTTTGTGTGTCAAGGAGTAAGCCGTAGAATGTTTCATGTATATGAAAATTTACAAGCCTCCTTTATAAGCCATAAAAATCCTGCTGTGTTAAATCTTCAGCTGTAGATGTTATTGTCTCTGATATGATTATACCTCCTGCTCCCCTGGGTGCCCAGCAGAGGGCTTTGAGAGAAGATCACCTCTCCTGCTCCCCAGTGTGCCTAGCAGAGGGCGTTGAGAGCAGATCACCCGTCCTGCTCCCCTGGATGCCCAGGAGACGGCTTTGAGAGGAGATCACTTATCAGCATGTGATACTCCCTCATTAATTATTCTGTAAGTAAGGCTGAACTCTGTTATTCTGTCTGGATCATGATTCAGATGCGGCCGAATCCTGAAGTCTTAAGACTTCATTCGAGATTGGAATGTGGCTCAGTTAGTAAAATGCATCCGTGACACCTCATCACAAGGTACAATGGGTTCAGCCCTGACCTTGAAACAACAATCTAGTGCTTGCTCACTCTGACACGCAAGGTGCAGGTTCAATACCGTATTTGGCCGCAGAATTTGTAGATTCCCTCACTCTTGCAGTTCAGTGGGCCTTTGTGACGTACAATATGGCATCTGTGGTGCTCATATTGCCCTTTTGGCCTTTTCATTTGCCTTTCGTCGATATGTAGTTAGTATCTGTTTGTCAAATGTGAGAAAGTTTGTCAGTAACTTGACAAAGGTCAGTGGTTTTTTCCCTTCTACTCGTTCACACTCCATCCACTCTTTGGATTACATCGGTTTCCTTCACCCATAAAATTGACCACCATCCTATGAGTGGAAGAGTCTTGGGTATGGTGTGCAATATCAACCAAGCAAGTAAATAAATAAATAAATAAATTATTTCCTGCTAACCAGCTCTGTTGGCAGTAATTGTTAAAAAGGCAGTTGTTGAGACATCGTTTGCTTAAATACATTTAATAAACTTTTCAACTTAAAACTGCAACCAAACCAGCAAGAAACTAGGTTCAAGTCTGCAATCTCTTTGGACAAATGATCAGTTATAACAGTGACAACCTCCAAGTTTCTCTTACTGAGCTGTTATAGTCTGCCATATTATTTTGTGGAGGATAGAAAATGATGCTATGAACCATGATTATTACCTTCAGTTGACCGTGCAGTTTTTTTTTTATTTATATTTACCTTAAAATGGAAAGATTTTCAGCAATTAGTCAATTTGTCCAGCTTTGTGTTCTTTTTGTGTTGACAATCCTAGCATCTTGTCAACATGTGAACATTTTTGTATTTCCCATTTTCAATTTTGGTAATTGTACTGTTGCAGCTGCTTCGCGGCAATCAGTTTAATCTCTGGCCAAACTGTGGCTGCAAAACAACAAGCCATCATTTGAAATAAAAAATCTTCTGCCGAAGACCCTAAGTCAGGAGAATTGGCCTGGAAAAATGTTCCTGTTTCAAGACCAAATGAAAAGTGAAAGTATTTGTTTAGCAACTCAAGCTGCTACCATCTACATTTCTTCGTGCAGCTATTGGAAGGAAATTGCTCTGACTTTTTATTGATCTCAAGGCCAGATCTGTCTTGTGGCTTAAGTACACTTATCAATCAATCATTTACTTGGTGGATAAACAAGTTCTGAACATATCAGGCAGGATCATTCTTCCCAGCTTACTCCAGAATGTATCCATTCTCTGTTGTACTTTTCCTCTGCCAAACTCTGTCAGATAAATTACTTGTTTTGGAAATATGTTGCTGTCTGCCATAAGCAGCTAGATGTTGTTTGATTGGTCGTATTGTCTGTCTGTCTGTCTGTCAGTTGGTTCGCCTAGTTTTTGACAACCCTATCATTCAGCAAAAAAAAATTGCAGATTTGTGATTGTTTTATGATTTGTGAATGTTATCAGAATGTCTTGTCTTTCAATCGGTATGTGCATGCATCGGCATGCAATCCAAAGAACTGGATTCTGAAGTGCTTACTCAAGTTCAAATTTTCATTTGTATTGTCATTTAAATTTTGTACACACATTTTGATCACCATGATTCTGCTATGATTAAAGTTTTAACAAAATCTCTTGATACTTAAGTTACCAGCTTTATCAACAACTGATTGATGTATATTAATTAGTATTTCATCTCTGTTTTATGTTGTTTAGGCCATGAAGATATTATCCAAAAAGAAGCTTGTGAAGAAGTCAGGATTTTTTAGTGAGTATTTGATTTTATTTTCGGATGGAATATTATAGGTTTTGTTCTGTAAGGAGTCATCATTAATAACTCCCAGTACTCACGATCTTAAAGAAAAAAGGTGTTGGTTCGTAAATACGTTCAGCATAATGCAAAAGCATAGATACTCTAAAAAAACTGAGGAGTCGAATGTTTGACATTTCAGTATTTCAACAAACTTTTATTTGTCATCTTCATTTTCGTTTGATTGCATGGCTATTGTGGAAGTTGCATTTAACACATGCTGCATTGTACGGACAGGAGACAAACTGACAAAGTTTAGAGTGTTTAGAGCACCCAGTCCTTTCCCTCCTTTTTTCCATAGATTGCAGTCAGATATCTTAATCTTTCAGTGACAGTTCATACGTTTTAAACAAGAAGGTTGAGAGATTATGGTAATTTTTACGTCACACAGTAAATGAAAATTAGACCTACAAGAAACACCAAACTCCAAAATTTATTTGATGAAATACAATTGATACTAAAATTATTACAGGTAAATCGGTAGAAACTGTTGGGAACTGAAAAATGTTTCTCACCATTTCCCAGATTGAAAGTACACAGAACTGAAAAAGGGTTTCCCAGCAATTCTGAAATCCTCATGCCTGTAAATGCGAATAACAATCAATATTTAACAGTAAATTTTTACTTACATTGTGAGACTGTAAATACATCAGTATCATTTAAATGATGTTTAACCAGTAAAAATTTAAAGCTACATTTAACCCATTTAACTTAATGTTGTTTAAAAGTTTTCTATTTGAACAATTATAGGCCTTTCCTTAATCCCTGTTGCATTTGTGAATTGCATGACTATACATATTTTCCCATCAAAATGATTGCACATTGGTTTTGTCCTTTATATTCACAATGCCTCATGGTATTGACTTATTTTCGGCATGATATATTTGAAATATTTGCCAATGCTCATTCATTAATTACTTGCTAAAAGGAAAACCACCTCCACGTGAAGGCAAGCCAGGCAGTGTGCGGCTAAGTCATCCACTGGACCGTGTCCATCGGGAAATTGCCATCCTGAAAAAGTTAGATCACCCGAACATTGTGAGGCTGGCGGAGGTGCTCGATGACCCAGATGAAGATAATCTCTATCTCGGTGCGTTCACCAAACATCTCACACATGAGAAATAAATGGTTTGAAAACAGGCTTAAAGTAACTTTCATCCAATATTAAAAACAAAGGGACATTGTGGATCTTACCACTTTCTCCAAAGGGGTGTTTTCAAAAAATGTCAGGCAGCTATTTTCAAGCTTGCACCAGGAGACCAATCTGACAGGGATAGCTAAATGGTAGAGCATCCACATTGTGCCATAGATCTGGGGTTCAAGCCTTAGTCAGGGTGTACCTAAAACTTTAAATACAGCATACTTGGTACTTCTCTGACTTGGTATTCAGCATAAGATGTAGATCAAGATCTGGCTGGCCCGTGTCATTATACCATGGCTAAGTGAATAATCTTGAAATGGGAGTTCCATAAAACCACTACCGAATTTCAGAGTTTTATTGTAATGTTTTGATTTTAATGTTTTGATTTATTTTATCTTCACAGCCTTTGAACTTGTAGAACAAGGGTAAGTTGTTTGTTTTTTCCCCATTTTGTGAAGTGTGACATGCCAGTTAAGCTAGAATACAGCAGAATAATTTAGTGGTATTGTTAAGAAAAAACTCTGGTTTGATGGCAAGATAGAATTGAAAAGACAAAAGAACAGGTTGAGAGTGACATTATACCAGAGTTTGTTTTTGACTGATATACTTGCATTAGCTGATAGTGCTAAATGAAGCTGTCTTACAGCAGTCATCTGGTAAGCAAATCTCATGTTATTGTGTGAAACATGGTATTAGAGCTACATTCATGTGGCAGTTGTTTTAAGTCTCTCTCAACTGTGATGAGAAGGCATTTTGTATTTGTGGTCTCAAGCAAAACCTTGTCTGTACAACATCTGAAGAATTTGTCTTGGTTGATCCTCATTTGTGGATAGCATCTTCATAGCATGACCTTACAGTTTTTTTCAGCTTTTGAGGGTTTTTTGTGTTATTTACTAAACTTGCCTTCAGAACATCTGGGCCCAGTAATTTTTCCATTTATTTGGTTGCTGCCAGACATTACCATGTACAGCCAGCATGAGCTGGACTTAAATTCACAGCAACCGCATTGGCGGGAGGCTTCTGGATCCTTCCACTGCGCTGGCATGCTATCCCTGTCAGGCAGGGAGGTCCCTGTGGGCCAATTAAGTTTGATGAAAATTTGGTGTGAAAATTAATGACACATAAAACCTTGTGAATTGATCAAGTTCTGAGGCATGTCCATCTGCTAATTGTCCAGTCAACATTATTTTGGCATTGTAGCAGTCGGTTAAATTTCATAACAGCACGACAAATTTGGTGTGAAATTTGAAATTGCTTTCGTGGGCCAATATAAAGTATTCAATTTTTGGAAGGAAAGAGACACATGTTTCTGGTTCGAAAACCATCGTTCTCCTATATTTATTCTATGTACTTAGGGCTTATAGCATTGCTCACACTGGTCAGATGCCATCAGGCTGCACAGATATTGCTTTTAGCCAAATGAACCTGGGAGTGAGCCGCAATTTTTTTTTTAATTGGACATGAATTTCAAACGGACATAACCAAGGTCAGTGTGAATTTTGTCCTAGTTTGAATGATTCTGGGTTTCCTATCAAGAGTTTTAAACTTTTTTCTTACTTGAAAATTAAGCAGTGAAGGCACGCTGGCAATCTAATTTAAATGGGCTGGTATTGATTTCTACACTATTCCTAAATCGTTTAGTTTTGCTGCAAAAGATATAATTTTATGAGCAGTTGGTGTGATTGCAGAGTTTGCAAATTGCTGCCAATATTGTCATGGTTTTATCAAAAGATTCTACGATGAGAATACTATTCTGATTGAAATCAGCCTTGTGCTGTCAATTTTGTTGAAGTTTGCGTCTAATTTTTGTCAGCTGCTTAAATTTGAGTTGTATTGAAAAAGAAATCGACCAGGCTACAGAAAGTCGCTGATCTTTTCCTCTCTGTCTGATACTTGAGCTAAGATCTAACAAACAGAGCTAATTTGTTATTCCCTGTTGCATCACCCTCAAACTTGTCGCTTTATTGATTTTCTCTTCTCCAAGTATTCTAGCTGAGATAAATAACTTTATCATGTCCAGACCACTTGACAGAAAATAGATAAGATAAATTTATTGGCTGGTGGTTTAAGACCCATCCATTCGTGGAGCTGAGGAGGTCACTAATACAAATCAGCCATGATGGATGTTGCCATGGCGATGCTGAGGGGTTTGCGTCTGCTCAGCGGTATATCCCCCCTGACTTCAGAGACAATCTTTTATCTGTCCGACAGTGATTACCATTTTTACTTTCTTAAACCACTGTTATCCGCAAAGTTATTGAAAGTCTGATTTGCCAAGTTGGCTATTGTATTTTTTTTTTGTCTTGATTATGCGAAAGGAAAGGAGTTTTTGATGAATGCCAAGAAACTACCAAGAGCAGTATTAATGTTTTATTGCTGTGTTTTAATATTAAAGATTGGGATCACAGAAAGGCATTTTCTGATTTATGTGTATTTAGATACATCATTTTTCTCCTGCTTGATGCAGATGACTGCTGGAATTACTGTCATACAGGGATGTATATAGTATCTCTTGATTAGTCAAGCTCCTATATTTATTGATTCATTTATTTCACTTATGAGCAGTCAGCCTCACTGGTGTGTTTTCTCATCTACACATGTGTTTTTTCTTTGAGTATTTTCTCACTGATGTGTTTTTTCTTTGAGTATTTTCTCACTCATGTGTTTTGTCTTTGAATACTTTCCCACTTGATGTGTTTTCCTATATATGTTTTTCCTCACTGATGTATTTCCTTACTCATGTTTTTGTCTCCAATGTGTTTCCTCTTTGACTATTTTCTTACTAATGGGTTTTCTGATATCTTTACTCACCTCCATGTATGTCTTTCCTCACTGATGTATTTTCTTTTTGAGTGTTTTCTCACCGATGTGTTTTCGCTGATGAATTTAATGTCTTTTTCTTACAGAATATTTTCTCTCTGGAGTAGTTATCACTAATGTCTCTTCTTACTAATGTGTTCTGTCTATGGAGTGTTTCGCACTGATGTACTTTCTCACTGATGTGCTTCCTTGTTTCAGGGAGGTGATAGAAATCCCAACAGACACACCACTCTCAGAGCAGCAAGCCTGGTCCTACTTCAGAGACATTATCCTGGGCACAGAGTACTGTGAGTATATGAATGTACAATCATTATGTACAATCACTATGGATGGGCTAAGTTGATTGTAACTATCATGACAACGTGTTCATTGTATGTATCTTAATCATGTAACCATGGTACCAGTAGTTACAATGAACTTTCAATTTCCTCTGGGTTTTTTTTTATGTATATGAAAGAAACAGTTGCAGAATTTGTACAGTGATTTCACATATATTTTATATACATTCTAATGCAATTAAAGCATTCAAAATTGTTGTTTTTGAGGAATATGCAGTTTGCAGAAAGAATATTTATTTATTTGATTAGTGTTTTACATCCAACTCAAGCATATTTCAAATATATAATGGAGGCCAGTGTTATAGTGGTAATCGAAAACCCATGACCATCTGCTGGCAGACATTCGCGTGTTAGACCAGAGAGGAAGCAAGCATAAACTGGACTTGAACTCAGAATGACTCCATTGGTTATAGGCTGCTGAGTCAGTAGGACCTTTCACTGTCAAATTCTCCTGGATTTCCGTGAACATAGAAGGAAAATTTTTGTAAAATCTGTTCTGAGATTTCAATTTCTGCTTTCTTGCAATGTTTTGAAAATTCCCTTGCATTTTTGATGACTTTTCAGTTGGCAGGAAGAATGTGATTGCGTTTTATTCCCACTTGTGTGTCACATGATATCGCTAGAGTGAAACTGTGTAAATAAAAAAAACAAAAAAAAAACAAAAAACAAAAACCAAGATACTTTGTGTGCAAGCAAACTATTGACACTTTTCAAAGAAAAACAGATATTTATTATTTCCAGATGTATATTGCTGAAGTTTTTTGTGTTTTTTTTGAAAAACAGCGTTTGAAGCTGAGTCAATTTTTCTTAGTTTACATACGTAGTTTAGATGTGTTTATGTTGGCATGTTTCATTATACCTGTACCATGTTTACCCTAAGGCAGTCATTTACAAGAACAGTGGACTTGTCACTTTATACATGTATAATCACTTTGTAATGATGTCCAAATGGCAAATCATGAACTCCTGGAAAAACGAATGTAATAGGAAACTTTTCAGTTGTGCCTTGGAATGGAGTACGTTGCCTTTTTGTTGAAAGTCTGTCGTGCATGTCTCTTAAAAGAGACTTTCCTGTTTGTGTCTACAGTACATTACCAGAAGATCATCCACAGAGATCTCAAGCCTGCTAACTTGTTACTGGGAGATGATGGGCATATTAAGGTAATGCTTTAGCTGTTATAAAATTCATCACCTTCAGAATGATTGGTCTCAAATCGCCAAGTTTAGATATCGCTAAAGTGGCTGTAATTGGCAGATATGATCATGCTGTTTCTGATCTGGCAGGGGATTGGTCAGATGACACTCCCAAAGTGAACAGTTTTAAGTACATTGTTTATTATCAAATGAATAAGTCATGAATTTGTTTAAATATTTTTTAAAAGCTTTCAAAACACTTATGAAAAAGTGAGTGGATGAATCATATTTGATCCCAGTGGAATTGCGTCAGAGTTTTAGAACACTGATGGAAAAGTGAGGGTTGACTCATATGTGATGCTGATGGAAAAGTGAGGGGTGACTCATATGTGATGCTGATGGAAAAGTGAGGGGTGACTCATATGTGATGCTGATGGAAAAGTGAGGGGTGACTCATATGTGATGCTGATGGAAAAGTGAGGGGTGACTCATATGTGATGCTGATGGAAAAGTGAGGGGTGACTCATATGTGATGCTGATGGAAAAGTGAGGGGTGACTCATATGTGATGCTGATGGAAAAGTGAGGGTTGACTCATATGTGATGCTGATGGAAAAGTGAGGGGTGACTCATATGTGATGCTGATGGAAAAGTGAGGGGTGACTCATATGTAATGCTGATGGAAAAGTGAGGGGTGACTCATATGTGATGCTGATGGAAAAGTGAGGGGTGACTCATATGTGATGCTGATGGAAAAGTGAGGGGTGACTCATGTAATGCTGATGGAAAAGTGAAGGGTGACTCATATGTAATGCTGATGGAAAAGTGAAGGGTCACTCATATGTAATGCTGATGGAGAAGTGAAGGGTGACTCATATGTGATGCTGATGGAAAAGTGAAGGGTGACTCATATGTGATGCTGATGGAAAAGTGAGCCTGTAATTGATGAAATTTGGATGAAATTTTTGGAACATTAATGAAAAAGTGAACTAACAAGACATATGTGATGTAGATGGAAATTCAGTAAATTTCAATAAAGGGGATAGGCAACTTTTCACAGCATGATGAGACTGTGGACTGTCACAGTGTTAGTAAAGCCCTGTAGCTCACACAGACAGCATTTGTTGTAGATAACAGGTTTTGTTGATGTCGGCCACACAATCGTTGAAATTTACTTGTGTTAAGGGGACCACAACGAGAATTCTCAACTCTGAAAAACTGGATTCAAAGACCCAGGTTATTAATTTTCGGTAGTAAAAAATCCAGAAAAACAAATGAGATGGACGTACATTTAGCCCCGGATTATGCATGCGGTCCGGATTTTGTGAGATTGTTTTTGTTAGCATTAACCAATCAGCATCTATGCCATTGAACATGACTACATACAATAGGACATCACTTTATGCCATTACTTGACTTTGGACATTCTTTCGCTGCTGAAATCTTCAAAAATGGATGACAAATGTTGCTTTTGTATGTGTATCCTGAATAATTTTAGATATCCTGAATAATTTCACATCGGGATCTGAAAATCCTATTTTCAACAATAAATGTTGTCCGTTTGCATTAGGCTTTAGGGAGTAAGAAATGTTGTCTCAGACCTGGTTACCTTTTTATCCCAGATTGCAGATTTTGGTGTAAGCAATGAGTTTCAGGGAGGGGATGCATTTCTCACCGGAACAGCGGGCACACCAGCTTTTCTGGGACCAGAGGCCTTAAAAGGTGAGACTTAAACTGGGTGTTAAGATGAGATTGGGGTTCTTCTCAGGCCATTCACAAAGAAATTTGCTCAGTAATCTTTTCAAAAATGGGAAGAGCACACGGAAATGCTATTGTCCATTCGTCCATTTTTGTCCCATTGGCAGTATGAACAGTGTTGAAAAGTTATTGGGTACCTTGTCTTACCTTGTCAGTGGTTTTGATGGCGGTGTTGCTAAGCTCTGTGGTCCAGCTGCAGTTGAGGAAAATTCTGAAAGAAATAATGAAGATGATTTCAGGAAGAAAAGAAAGTCTTTATGAAGTGTGTCTCTAGGGGCTGAATGGTTAAACCAAAAAAGGCCTTTAATTTACTGAAAGTCTGAAATTTAATTGGCTTTATAATGAAGCCTGCATAAATTATAATAATATGGAATTGAGTTTAAAAAGACTTCAGATGTATTTTTGTTATATTTACTGTTGATATCTGGTAGCATATTTGATTGCATTATCCTTTTGCAGATGAACGAGAAAAGTGCAGTGGTAAGGTAAGTCATGGCATGTCTGATTATTCTAAATCACAGTTTAATGTCGTCTTAAAGTCAGCCACAAAATTGGAATCAACTCCTAAAGACTTTTTCCACAGGTGTTCTAAAAATGTTCAACAAAGCCTATCAACAAAGTAAATAGCAAACGATCGTCACTGCATACTCAATCATTTGGTGATTGGATTTTGTATTAGAGGTCTAGAGTGTCTTAAATTTGCCTGCCGTGTTGGCCAGTTTGGAGGTCAGACGACACCCAGGACTTAAAAATGTGCTCTGTTAGCACGTCTTTGGCTTGGTGCTCAGTATAACTTATGCGTTTATTGAGGTGATAGGTGTTCAGCACCATACATATACTTCAGAAATTCGTGCTCATGTCATACTTTGGCGAGCTGCTGACGAACTTTCCCACATGTGATATCCAGATCATCTTGGTTGAAGACAAGGGAAGACAACTCTGTATACCGGTTATGAACTTACACTTTATGGTTCAGTTACCCTGAATGAACACGATTTCATGAGGTATGACTGGTTGGGGTCTCTTTAGCATGGCATTCCAGTTAAGCAGCACTGTAAATATTTTTGACCTTGTATATTATACCCTAAACAAATAAGCATCTCTTCAATTGTCTTTTCTCTCTTTTGTATGTGAAGGCACTGGACATCTGGGCAATGGGGATCACATTATACTGTTTTGTATTTGGACATGTAAGTGAGCTTTTAAAATGTTGTGTACATGTAGCAAAGTAATATTTGCATGCGATTGATTTCAGATGGATCATACCATAATGAACAAAATTTCAGACCCTTCACTTTGATATAATTAAGTATTAATTTATTAACGTTTAACACCGTACGTACACAAGAATTTTTATACGTGCCCTTTTTTTTGTGGATGTCAGTGTTGGGTGGAGAATTACAGGTAGAGTCTGAAGTAAATGACCGCACCTGACCATCATGCAACTTCAGGCCATGACAAAAACACTGGCACTGGGATTCAAACCATTGGCCTGAGTGAATGAGACCTATTTTCACTTTAACAAGAAGTGATCAGTCACTGTGGCCAATGATGGGCTTACTGTTAATATAATTCCATGTATTTTATGAATGGTTCTTATTCTATATTAAAGCAAGATGTGTAAAGCCCACTTGGAGAGTTTTGACTTTTTTCATTAAAGATAAAAATACAATCGTACTGTATCATGTGACTTTGTTGACATTGATTTACTGAGTACTTATCTCACCATAATCCAGAGGCACAAATGATCTCTTTCCTTTTAGAAACTTCTCAAGTTTTCAGACATTCAGTTTCTCAGCTTTCTCCATCTGACATCTACAATACGTAACTTGTTACCTGTAAACAGTTTAACTGCCCATTGAGTACTGAAAATAATTTTCTTTTGTTTATGTGCTTGACAGTGTCCGTTTGCAGATGAATATGTGCTGGGATTACATAAGAAGATATTAAAGGACCCTGTAGTCTTTCCTGAAAGGTGAGATTTGGAATTTCTTTTAGGAGTAAAAGTGAATAGCCTCACATGTGTGGAAGTCATGGTCTTCATTAAATTCTGTTAAATTAAATTCAGTTTTCGTTCATTATTTTTTCTAGTAAATCACGATTAACACAGAAATCACCATTTACCCCCAAAGCCTAGTTACAATAAAGTGTGCTGTAGGTTTTGTGAAGATTGAATTTCTAAATTTCAGACTAGCTTCTCTGTATTCATAAATAATCTTCTGTGTCTTCACCTAGTACATTCAATTCAAATTTGCTGTCTGTTATCAGATATGCAATGTTTTCTTCCACCAAACCTGTTATCAGATCTGCCTTGTTTTCTTCCACCAGACCTGTTATCAGATCTGCTTTGTTATCTTCCACCAGACCTGTTATCAGATCTGCTTTGTTTTCTCCCACCAGACCTGTTATCAGATTTGCTTTGTTATCTTCCACCAGACCTGTTATCGGATCTGCTTTGTTTTTTTTTCACCAGCCCTGTTATCAGATCTGCTTTGTTTTCTCCCACCAGACCTGTTATCAGATCTGCTTTGTTATCTTCCACCAGACCTGTTATCAGATCTGCTTTGTTATCTTCCACCAGACCTGTTATCAGATCTGCTTTGTTTTCTCCCACCAGACCTGTTATCAGATTTGCTTTGTTATCTTCCACCAGCCCTGTTATCAGATCTGCTTTGTTTTTTTTTTCCACCAGCCCTGTTATCAGATCTGCTTTGTTTTCTCCCACCAGACCTGTTATCAGATCTGCTTTGTTATCTTCCACCAGACCTGTTACCAGATCTGCTTTGTTATCTTCCACCAGACCTGTTATCAGATCTGCCTTGTTTTCTTCTACCAGACCTGTTATGAGATCTGCTTTGTTTTCTCCCACCAGACCTGTTATCAGATCTGCTTTGTTATCTTCCACCAGACCTGTTATCAGATTTGCTTTGTTATCTTCCACCAGATCTGTTATCAGATCTGCTTTGTTATCTTCCACCAGACCTGTTATCAGATCTGCCTTGTTTTCTTCCACCAGACCTGTTATCAGATCTGCTTTGTTTTCTCCCACCAGACCTGTTATCAGATCTGCTTTGTTATCTTCCACCAGACCTGTTATCAGATCTGCTTTGTTATCTTCCACCAGACCTGTTATCAGATCTGCTTTGTTTTTTTTCCACCAGACCTGTTATCAGATCTGCTTTGTTTTCTCCCACCAGACGTCGTATCAGATCTGCTTTGTTTTCTCCCACCAGACCTGTTATCGGATCTGCTTTGTTTTTTTTCCACCAAACCTTTTATCAGATCTGCTCTATTATCTTCCACCAGACCTGTTATCAGATCTGCTTTGTTATCTTCCACCAAACCTGTTATCAGATCTGCTTTGTTATCTTCCACCAGACCTGTTATCAGATATGCTTAGTTTTTTCCACCAGACCTTTTATCAGATCTGCTTTGTTTTCTTCCTCCGTACGTGTTATCAGATCTGCTTCATTTTCTTCCACCAGACCTGTTATATCTGCTGACCTGAAGGATCTAATTTTAAAAATGTTGAGTAAAAACCCTGTCGCCCGCATTACACTTCCAGAAGTTAAGGTAAGTCAGACAACTTTTGTTCAAAATTTTGTTTATTTTCAGTTGAAAATAATATTGGAAATGTAATTTAAACTTACTTAATACATGTATTTACTTTTGATTCTGTAGTTCGAGATAAATTTCTTGGCACTAAGAATTTATACAATTTATTTTTATACAAGTTATTTTTAAATTTTAGCTTAGTAAAAAATTGATTTGCTGAAATCAACTAAAGATAAGTATTTTGAAGAATTTAAACATCATGTTGAAAGTATAATCTCATTTTTAGAATGTTTGAATGAAAGTGAAGAATTGCATATGTTTTGCTTCAATTCCAAAGATGGAAATTTTAACAAAATAGTTATTACATTTATTGAGCTGTTTTATGCCAGTCTTCTGTTTAAGGGTACACTTTATTTTACACTTTGTGAAGACTTCAATCCTACTACTTAGTTGTATGACAGATGGGGAGGGGGAGCGTTAATACTAAATGTAGCCATTTAACTGCATATGTGACATCAGAGAATCACTGAGGCATTTAATTAAATGCACAGGACCCATTTATCTCATGGATATACTTCTCTCTAGCCGCTATTAACTTTACACTCTCTTCTCTGCGATTCAGTTAGGACATGATTTGTGATGGAACCACTTGTATACATGATTTATACCCCTTTAATTGCCCAGATTTATTTCCCCTTGAAACTCATGGCTCTTTTAACTCAGACTTAAAGGTCTGTCAAAAAGTGCAATTTATTAGACAAATAAAGGTAATGAGATAAAAGGTTAGTGCAGAATTTTTTCCAGTCTTTTTTTTCTTTTTCAATTTACCTTCCAAACAAACCTCTTTTGATTGAACAAATTCAGTACTCTTAGAATTGGACAAAATTGTTAACTTTAATTGTCATGGACAAAATTTTTAATTTTAATTGTCATGGACAAAATTTTTAACTTTAATTGTCATGGACAAAATGGTTAACTTTAATTGTCATGGACAAATTATTAACTTTCATTGTCATTGACAAACTAATTACTTTAATTGTCATGGGCAGAATTATTAACTTTAATTGTCAGGGACAAAATTGCTAACTTCAGTTGTCCATGAAAAAAGAGAAATGTGAATGTAAACATGTGTGACATCTGTTTGCATTGCTGATGTCTGTTTTTCCTATGTGCACGAAGACATAGTCAGGTTTCCCCTGCCAATAAAACCAACTGCCATCGTATTTTATTGAAGTGAAAAGTTCTTTAGTGTGGCGTTAAACAACATTCAAATATATAAATCAAATGAATCCATTCTATGTATCTTTTTTAATGTTACAGGTTCATCCATGGGTGACACGGCAGGGTGAATTCTTGCTGCCGTCAGAAGAAGACAACTGTAGCCTGATCACCGTCACAGACGAGGAAGTGGACAACTCTGTTAAACATATCCCCAAGCTTGACACTTTGGTGAGCCAGTTAAACATGTCTACTTTGATGAGTCAGCTAAACACGTCCACAACGTGGACACTTTGATGAGCCAATAAGGCATTTTGGAATTTGACACAAGCACACATACATTTTGATATTTGTTGAGCAGGTTCTGTATCTCCCCCAGCTGGATGCGTTGTTGAGTCAATCAAACTTGTCCCCAGGCTGGATGCTTTGGTGGTCAATTAAACATGTTCTCAAGCTGGACACTTTGTTGAGTCAATCAAACATGTCCCCAAGCTGGATGCTTTGGTGGTCAATTAAACACGTCCTCAAACTGGACACTTTATTGAGTCAATCAAACATGTTCCCAAGCTGGACACTTTATTGAGTCAATCAAACATTTCCTCAAGTTAGATACTTGGGTGTTTTGATGAGTCATTCATGAAGAGCCCAAGTTTTTTTTGTTAGACATTTAAATTTGTTAGTCAGTCATGCCAAATTTTTACAGTTTGTTAATTCATTGAGTGAGACTTAAACAATGAAACAATCCCAATGAACAAACCACAGAATCCCTTCATTCCTTTCTCTGGACAGTCTACTTTGAATGCTTATGTTTGTATTCATCCTGAATGAACCCGCCCCGATAGCCCAGTTGGTAGAGCATCCGCTTCGGGAGTGGTAGATCAAGAGTCAATCCTGGGTCGAGTCACACCTAAGACTTTAAAAGAGGAAGTTGTAACTTCCTCGCTTGGTGTTCAGTGTGAAGGGGATAGTGCAACGACTGGCTGACCCTTATGAGTATAATGGCTCGGGCGGGGCACCTTACTTACCTTTGGTAAGTTGTCTCAGTGAAGCGGCACTAGATAAAAGAGCGATAGAAGTCCACCCTGCAACAAGGAGGCATATTACACGTACATGCACTCTAAGGATTCCTTCGTCGTCATGTGACTGCAAAATTGTTAAAGGAGAAGAACATTTTTAAATATCAATCAAATACTATTGAAAAGAGTATGCATTTCCTTGCAGGTGCATGCCATAAAAAAAAATTCTAATGTGTACCTCAAGTTGATAAATTATAAATAAAGTCAGCGTTAAAATCTGCTGTGGGTGACTCCATTTTGCCTAAGAACTAGTCCTGAATTCTTATGTGTTAGGAGGAGATTGCCGTTGGAAAAGGCCGAAGTGCAGTTTGTACATTTACAGTAGAACTCTTCTTCTCAGAAGGTAGCGAACAGTACAGTTCATTTTCCGTTTGACGATCAGGAAACTGTTGGATGTAGGTTCCGAGTTTACACGAACAAGCCGGCAGTTTTAACGACTCTCATCGGCTGAGAGGCAACACACCCCCAGTATAAATTACATTGTGTTAAAGATGGAGGACACGATGGACTGAGCGATTTATGCCAGCTTTGCCATTTTCAGGCATTGTCATTGACAAACTATTAACTTTAATTGTCATGGGCAGAATTGTTAACTTCAGGTTTCCATGAAAGTGAAATATATGGCGAGGGAAAAGCACAAAATTATGCAACAGGCACCACCAAATATAAAAAAATGTGCTCTTTTCAGCCTACAGTGTCATGTTTTTAAGTTTTCTTCTCTTTAAGTACGACGTTAAACCCCAAGCACTCGCTCATTCACTCACTCACTCATTTTGAACAGTGTGCCCCGTAACATGTACATTAAAGAGTTTCTACTTCTTTTCTTCAGATCCTTGTGAAGAGCATCCTGAAGAACCGCTCCTTTAAGAACCCATACAAAGGGTTTAACAAGGAGAACATGGACATGAAGACAGAGTTCCAGAAATCTGGGCGTTCCCACTCAGCTCCTGAAACATTTCTAACAGTGCCTAAGAAGTAAGAGATCCTTGATGTGCTAAGCTAAAGTAGCCACTGTCTTGTACAATTTAACTGGATAACACTACCTCAGTTCAGACCTGTAATCCATAGCCAGTGAGGTAAAGACTTCAAATCCTGGTAGCGCTGGCTTGTCAACATGTGACGGTTTTGTCACGTACTGGGGATGAGAGTGGGGGCTGCTGGTTTCCTTTGCATCCACCCATGAAGGTGATTGCCCAAGGGAGTGAAATGTCCTTCAGAAGAGCACTCAGAGAGTACAAACTTCCACCCCAGCAAAACGTACTAATTTCCCAGTCCTCGATTACTACCGTCAAAGGGACAATAGCCATGTATTAACAGTGAAGAATAGTGGAATATTTCCTGGATAGTATCACTGTCAAAATTGAATGGATTGGTCCTTGATTTTAGGCTAAATTGTGCGCAAAATTGTGTTCAATTCTACCGATAACTTTTCTGGTAATGTTGCTGTCAACCAAACAAACGGACAGACTCACGGACATCCAAATAAATGCTGGAAAAACAAAAACAGACATAAAAAAGTCTGCTTTGGTCAATTTAAGTTTACTGAGTTAAAGTAAAAGGCAACACTTAAAATGTCTGCTCATATTTTGATGTCATCGCTAATTCACACTTGTCGAAGTTAAAATACATTTCACCTTTCAGTTTGTAATAATTTTCCTTCATTTCATTTTCAGGAGAATATCTCATGAAGCTCATGTAGCAGAGGTTGTGGATGAAGCTTGCTCGTGAAGATACCACATTTGAAATCTTTCTGGTTTTGCTATAGTTTTCTAACGCCTTTTTGCTGATGTTGTCAATCGCTGGTGCTGATGGAAGGAATTTCCCCCTGCTTCACAAAGACCTTTGACCTAATCTGAAGATTCATTGCTATTGTTCAGTGACTGTACCATGTGACATTAACCATGGGTTGTTATTGGTCAGGGACAAATTGCTTTATTGACCTACTTTAGACACTTTCTGCCATTAACTTTATTATACCAATGCAACTTTGTGTGGTTCACGGCTGTCTCAGGATTTATGAGTGGCTTCCAAACAATTCCTGTCTCAAAGAACAAGATTGGGTTTCTCTGAAGATGGTAAGCCTCATGAAGCTGCCATATTGTGCACTTTTGCTTCACTGTAATTTCACTGAACCAGAACCAATAGAAATCCTGGGCTTTCGTGGTAGCTACATGCATCTGTCTGAATATGGACTTTGAGGTATCCACCTCTGTCAGAAATTGCTACATGTGCTAATTTTGAGCATTTAATAAAAATAACATATTGTTGTGTGTTAATCTCTTTCTTCTGGAAACATGTAACCTGTGGAAAATTTGTTTCCTGCGGGAGATTCTAGGACACTTGTGATGACACCAGACAAGACACCCCTGATAATTACCGACAAGAATCTGACCTGGACACACTCTTAATGAAATCAGACAAGGCACTTGGCCAGGAGACTTGTGATGACGCCCAACCTGGACACTCCTGTTGAGACCAGAGATGACACTTTGCTAGTACACTCCTGATGACACCAGAGATGATGCTTCGCTAGTACACTCCTGATGACACCAGATAATAGACCTGACAACACATTCGTGATCTGGACACGCCTGATGACACAAGCCAAAACACATCTCCTGGACACTTGGGATGACACCAGAAAAGACACCTCCTCAACTCTTTTATGATCTCCTCAATTCATGTTCTATTTTTCACCCAAGCACTCCACCTATATGCATTATGAACAATCTGACCACAAAGTATTATTGACCAATCATGTGTTATCATTGTCAACACTGCTGAGTACATGTCCATAATGTAGTGCAAAAAAGAATATGTGTGGAAGAGCTGTTTAGCATTACATTTTTCTTGTAGGTTTTCTAAATGTGTAAGTAAATTATTGTACACACTTGCCACCATTAATAGAAGCAATGTTAGATATTGTCCATGGCCAGTTCTAGATAGGAACTGTTTAAAATTTCTTTTGAGCACTAGTAACAAAAATCTGTGCCTAAAATGCCTTGTGCCCATTGAAATCAATTGACTGAAAAGGTGGTTTTAGGTTCTACATGACTGTTACAGAAACAGTAACACTGCTGTGTTTTGTGGAGTTGTTTTGAATGCAAATTATTTTTGTTGCGAATTTCAGTAATGAGTTGGTTCAAGACATTTCTTGTATACAAAATAGGTGGAGAAAACTTATGATTTTGGAAAAAAAACTTGCAAGATTTGAATAAATAAAGCATGGTTAATAGTCAAAATGGGCTTAGTTTTATCTGATATTTTTGTTTTACCTTTTGCATGTTTTATAAAATTCATTGTAAAGTAAAAAATACTGTATGAGCTCTTTAGTTATTTTGAGTAAAACTGCAGCTGTATTTGTGCATGTATTAAGAAGCAAGGTGTGTTTATATAAGTGTTGATATATTGCCAGAAGTGTGAGTCTATTCTTATGTTACAAATGAATTTTCCTTACCATCTTTGCAAACTGAATATGTTTTTCAGATTTTTGTAAATATATTTAGCTGTTAATCCATGGGATCTAGGTTTATTTTCTAAGGCTGTTATTTTTATATCTGATGCTAGTTATAGGGCATCCTTTCACATTCCCCCTAAACCCTCCTAACCTCCCCACCCACCAACCCCACCCTCACAACTTTTTCTAATACTTTCAACCCTACATTGTACATTTTTAAATCATTGAAATTTGAGTCAAATATTGTGTTAACTTTTAGAAAAAGTTAACGATGTTCATGCAAGATTTTACCTTTTTCTGAATACCAGTAACAATAAAAAAAAGTCTATAAAGGCTGTACTTTTGAATGGTACGTACTCATGGATATTCTTTAATTCTTGCGGTTTGTTCTTGGTCATATTTTCAATGAGTTTTGTTGTAATGTTGAAACTGTGTTTGCCACGGGTAATGTAATGAAAATGCCAAAGAAATTTTGTCGTGTCTCTGTGGAGTTTTGTTGTTGTTGGAATTATTGTATACTTAAGGATTTCTTACCTACATGTACACATTGGCATTTTCTACCTACTTTGGTCATGAGAGCTTTATCTGACAGTTTTAAATTCACTTGCTGGTAAAAGGAGAAGACAACGTAACGACAAGTCCTAGTTTTAGGCACACCACAATAAAAGTATCAAAAAATATCTTAACAGGAAAAGTGAATTTTAACATTTGAATACCAATGACTGAAACATTTTAACAATGTTGACCGCCATTAGCACAATGGACATTGCGCAGTCACAGAATTCCACAGTGGTTTCACAGATAGCCTACATCTCTCTGTCAGCTTTGTGTTGTCCTTTTTTGTTTCTTTTCATTTTTTTTTTCTCCTTTCAGTTTTATTTTCTGATTTTCCACTGTGTTTCACTACAGTATAATTGTCTTGAAAAATATATCTTCATCATTGAGAAAACAAAGATTTTTTAATGTAGATTTTTATATTTTATTAATGACTGTTACATATATTTGGTGTCTGTTCATTTATTATTTTTGGCTGTGTGTTTTTGGAGCATAATGAAGTATTGTAAAAGACTAAAGATAGTGCTGATGAAGTTTGATTAGGCAAAAATGGAGGCATAATGTTTAATATTATGGGATATAATGTCTTCTGTGGTAAATACCAAATGTAAACAGATTATGCACTTGCTCTTTATATATCTGTGCGATGTATGCATGCCTCACGAATATATATACCTAAGCATGTGTTGGCAGGGATGTTTGGAATTAAGGTAGTTAATTAAAAATACCCTCTGATGTTGATCCATATGAATGCCCAGGTTAGATATGTAGAAGATTGTTAACAAATGTCCGGGATTACACAGTTTTATTGACCATGGGGTGGGGGCGAGGAATACCTTTATACTGTGTCGTTAACAAGTGTCACCATTAACAAGGTCATCATAGAATACATTGTATCCTACATGGTTAAGTAAGCTCTTGTAGAAATACTATCAACTTCTCTCCTGCATTCATGTATTAGCAGGTTCTTAGAGAAATCTGAAGTTTCTGAGCAAAATTTACAAGAAATTCGAACAACAAAAACTTCCCAAAAGGTTTACATTTTAAGAAAATGATAAGATTCAATTTGTTGAAAGTTTGGGATTTGTATGAGCAACTTGAAGCCCCTGTTCACTGATAGCAATTTTGTATACATTTCTGATACTGATTGTTTTTGTCTTTGCAGTCCAATGTAACTGTTTTGATTCTTTTTATTCATCTTTTTTACTTTTGTATAACTTCACCTCCCTCAATTATGTGCTCACCCATTAAGTTGTCTCATCTCACCTCTTTTCAAATTCACCCATCTCACTTCTGGTTACAGTCACCTATTTTACCTTGTTCAAATTCTACCATCTTTCTTTTGTCCAGTTCATCTGTCTTAAATTTTGCCCAGTTCATCTATGTCGCTTTTTTCCAGTTCATCTATCTCACTTTTGTTCAGATTAACCCATCTCACTGCTATTTAAACTCGCCCATCTCACCTTTGTCCATTGCTTCTATCTCACTTCAAGATGTTCAAGTTCACATATATTGTCAAGGTCTCAAGGCACTGTTATCTTTGTAAAATTTCCAACTATTTTGTAGAATAAAAAATTCAGCACTATTTTTACAACTGATTAGGAAGTGTTCTGTTTTCCATAAGTATGTATGATACGTGAAACCTGCCCCCAATGCATGATTTATTTTGGGGGGTTGGTAAATTAGCTGTGTCCTTCGGTCACTGATAAAGTGATCTGGCAATAAAAGTTTAGCCACCTGGCAATGAAAGTTCAGCCCTCCACAATGAAAGTTTAACCATCTGGAAATGAAAGTTCAGCCACCGGCAATGAGTGTTTAGTCATCTGGTTATGAAAGTTCAGCGACCTGGCAATGAGTGTTTAGTCATCTGGCAATGGAAGTTCAGCCACTTGGCAATGAGTGTTTAGTCATCTTGCAATGGAAGTTCCGCCACTTGGCAATGAGTGTTTAATCTTCTGGCAATGAAAGTTCAGTCACTTGGCATTGAATTCCCAAACCTGCCCTGATTCTAGTGCATTGAGAGATCAACATAATTTATGGGGCCTTGGTGACGAGCAGTCTTGTGTGGCCATTTATGAAGGTGCTTTCAGGTCTGAGGTTTCTCAATTCCAACATTTTGGTGGCATCTCTTTGTACCACAATGCTGCTTTATGGCATGATCTGCATTGGAAGGTCTGCAGCAACCTGCAAATTTTCGTACAATTGCTCTGGGCCCTGCTCGCTTTTCTTCAGCCAAATGCCAGCCTCTGTTGGAGAAGTGAAATTTTATCAAGTACAGCATAAAAGACTATCAAATAAATAGATAAACTTAATGACAAGGGGAAGCATATCAGTGATTTATAACATATTATTATTATCTGTTCAATGTTTTAAGAACTAAGAACTAATAATTCAAGGGATTATAAACCTGCGGGTGGCCATGGGTTTCCCCCTGGGCTCTGCCCAGTTTCCTTGCACAATAATGCTGGCCGGCGTCGCATAAGTGAAATATTCTTGAGTATTGCATAAAATACCA
This sequence comes from Liolophura sinensis, assembly GCF_032854445.1. Taxonomy (NCBI): domain Eukaryota; kingdom Metazoa; phylum Mollusca; class Polyplacophora; order Chitonida; family Chitonidae; genus Liolophura; species Liolophura sinensis. The sequence continues at coordinate 5,395,529 of NC_088304.1, read as the reverse complement.
ATCAAATGAAATTGATACTTCATTTTGAGAATGCCATCATAGCACTCATGAGCTCATGTGCAGATGAGAAGGGGATGGGAAAGGGCCATCACCCACTCACTTGTTCTGCGCTCTCAACATGTGTTATATGAGGTTCCAACTTCTGGAGAGGATAGGAAGGCGTCGGTAATGGGCCATCTCCCACTCACTCGTTCTGTGCTCTGAACATGTGTATCATGAGGTTCCAACTTCTGGAGGGGATAGGAAGGCGTCGGTGATGGGCCGTCTCCCACTCACTCGTTCTGTTCTCTGAACATGTGTATCATGAGGTTCCAAATTCTGGAGGGGATAGGAAGGCGTCGGTAATGGGCCGTCTCCCACTCACTCGTTCTGTGCTTTGAACATATGTGTCATGAGGTTCCAACTTCTGGAGGGGATAGGAAGGCATCGGTAATGGGCCGTCTCCCACTCACTCATTCTGTGCTTTGAACTTGTGTATCATGAGGTTCCAACTTCTGGAGGGGATAGGAAGGCGTCGGTAATAGGCCGTCTCCCACTCACTGGTTCTGTGCTTTGAACATATGTGTCATGAGGTTCCAACTTCTGGAGGGGATAGGAAGGCGTCGGTAATGGGCCGTCTCCCACTCATTCGTTCTGTGCTCTGAACATGTGTATCATGAGGTTCCAACTTCTGGAGGGCATAGGAAGGCGTCGATAATGGGCCGTCTCCCACTCATTCGTTCTGTGCTCTGAACATGTGTATTATGAGGTTCCAACTTCTGGAGGGGATAGGAAGGCGTCGGTAATGGGCCGTCTCCCACTCATTCGTTCTGTGCTTTGAACTTGTGTATCATGAGGTTCCAACTTCTGGAGGGGATAGGAAGGCGTCGGTAGGGGGCCGTCTCCCACTCACTTGTTCTGTGCTTTGAACATATGTATCACAAGGTTCCAACTTCTGGAGGGGATAGGAAGGCGTCGGTAATGGGCCGTCTCCCACTCATTCGTTCTGTGCTCTGAACATGTGTATCATGAGGTTCCAACTTCTGGAGGGGATAGGAAGGCGTCGGTAATGGGCCGTCTCCCACTCATTCGTTCTGTGCTCTGAACATGTGTATCATGAGGTTCCAACTTCTGAAGGGGATAGGAAGGCGTCGGTAATGGGCCGTCTCCCACTCACTCGTTCTGTGCGCTGAACATGTGTATCATGAGGTTCCAACTTCTGGAGGGGATAGGAAGGCGTCGGTAATGGGCCGTCTCCCACTCACTCGTTCTGTGCTCTGAACATGTGTATCATGAGGTTCCAACTTCTGGAGGGGATAGGAAGGCGTCGGTAATGGGCCGTCTCCCACTCACTCGTTCTGTGCGCTGAACATGTGTATCATGAGGTTCCAACTTCTGGAGGGGATAGGAAGGCGTCGGTAATGGGCCGTCTCCCACTCACTCGTTCTGTGCGCTGAACATGTGTATCATGAGGTTCCAACTTCTGGAGGGGATAGGAAGGCGTCGGTAATGGGCCGTCTCCCACTCATTCGTTCTGTGCTCTGAACATGTGTATCATGAGGTTCCAACTTCTGGAGGGGATAGGAAGGCGTCGGTAATGGTTCTGTGCTCTGAACATGTGTATCGTGTATATGTGTATATGTGTTTGTGGTTTGAGGTTCCAACTTCTGGAGGGGATAGGAAGGCGTCGGTAATGGGCCATCTCCCACTCATTCGTTCTGTGCTCTGAACATGTGTATCATGAGGTTCCAACTTCTGGAGGGGATAGGAAGGCGTCGGTAATGGGCCGTCTCCCACTCACTCGTTCTGTGCTTTGAACATATGTGTCATGAGGTTCCAACTTCTGGAGGGGATAGGAAGGCATCGGTAATGGGCCGTCTCCCACTCACTCGTTCTGTGCTTTGAACTTGTGTATCATGAGGTTCCAACTTCTGGAGGGGATAGGAAGGCGTCGGTAATGGGCCGTCTCCCACTCACTTGTTCTGTGCTTTGAACATATGTATCACAAGGTTCCAACTTCTGGAGGGATAGGAAGGTGTCGGTAATGGGCCGTCTCCCACTAACCTATCTCTTCCATTGGTTGGGATAGGTATGGTGGCAAAATTCACACTTGTTTTTATTGTTACTTCACTGTTTAAGTACTTTGTGTTGATTTAATTTGCCACTGTATATATATATATATATATATATATATATTGTTTTCAAAATCTTGTTGCAAGTGGTTTACACGATCTAAATTACCATGTTTTCCAAGGCATATGTAATGTAACACATTGTTTCAGATTGTTTGTGTGTTAGATCAACCCAGTGTTGACTGAGCATACACATTGTATTTTACCCTCCTGAAATAAAGCCATTATTATTACTATCCCTACTGTAGGGTTTAGAGGATAATATTATAATATATTATAATAAATCACCACTGACCTTTCATCTTGACTGGTGTATCGCCAGCCATGGTCAAGGACTTTGTCAGTGACACATTCTGCAAAACAGCTCAAAAGTTGAGGATTTAAACCTGTAATTGTGGTCCCAAACATTTAGCAGATAGGGTATTGTTTGTTCCAGTTCAAAAACCTACCAAAAGTGAAAAAGTGCAGTGAAATCAGTAAGACTGGTGCATGGGAATGAGTTCTGCCACAGGGTTCACATTTCTCTGTCTAAGGCCACACCATTTGTGTGAGTTTCGATTCCATGCTGGCTCCATGTCTGGCCGGACATGGGAAGGTCACCCTGCAACCTGTGGATGATTGTGGGTTTCCCCCGTACTCAGACATACCTGATTTCCCACCACTGTAATGCTGCCTACCATCTTATAAGTAAAGTATTTTGCAAAAAATCACCAATCAAATAAGTAATTAAATATCTGAAGACAATGGTTAACTGTTGTGTGGGAGAGATTAAATTCATTACTTTCTGACAATTAATCCTGCTTTCGTGGCTCGGAGAGTTTCCACTTACCACAAATAACTGATCGCCATAGTCACAGACATATAATATTGCTCGGGAGTGTAAAAACCATTTAAACCTCAACACCAACACCTGTGCCATGACATATCCTTGACAGTGCAAAACGTTCACATACATATAGTATATCAATTGTGTAAATGGGAAACAATGCCATATGAACTGAACAACTAAATTCTATTCCGTGTTACACTGGGAACATTTTGATGATTTTGTTTTTCATCTCTGAAAAGCTTCACTTGTTTGACTGAACATGACTGAACATTCAGGTCTACAGCTTGTTTTTGGTTTCAGTTAGGTATCCATTAAATCTCGTTAAACCATAAAATGGTCAAAAAGAGGTGATCAACCATTCATGATGATACTACTGTATGCACAGAATATATAATGTTAGACCCAGCTATTATTAAACTATGTGCTGTTTAAGTAATAAATGCAAACCTCTCAGCCATAACGCCACTGTCATATAAATGAAATATTCAGCACAGTACAGCATAACATCAATCAAATAAATAAATAAATAAATAAAAAACCTCTGACAACAGAAAACCACAATGTCTTAATTTTGTGAAAACAGTTTATTTACTTTGTATGTCATAAATTAAAAAGCTTAATAAGTTGTATCCAGTAGCTGCTTCCTATAATGGCTTGTCGCTGACTAGATTGTAAAACACAATGAAATACAATGTATAGGTCTACCAGTGGTTTGTACATAGATGTATGTATGGATGTGCTACATAAATGATTTAGCCAATCACACGTTATAATAAATACGGTTAATTAAAGTTTTAGCACTGACTTTTTCAATACATAAAAAAAAAAAACAGAAAAAAGCTCTACTATTGCTAAATGTACAAAAACTGCCTGACGAGCTCTGAAAACAGGGACAATACTCGACTCAGTATTATTCCAAGGTAAAAAGAAAAATATGTGTTAGCGTAACATCTGGCAGTGGTGAAGAATCAGATGCAAAATTTTCTATATCCTGAACCCAATCAACCATAGTATGTCTTGGATTGGATTGCATAACTTTTGTTGTAAAGCTGTGAACAGACAGTTAAATGTATGGCGGCAACAACATAACTTTCTTGGTGCACGAAACTGAGGACTCTAATCACTGATATAAAGGTAAGAGGCAAGACATCTTTTACACCTGTACATGGAAAATAAAAAAAGATATAGTGCCTGACCTATGTCTATGTTATGGACAAGGCAGTAAATTAACCCTAACCTGCCATGCAATTATATGAAATAATATACTGTCTCTAGCAAAATCGCCACATCATACTAAGGTAAATAAATTAATGTAGAGATTTTTTGGAAAACAGCAAATTGACGACAAAGTTTGGCTAAAACTACTACAAATCGCCAACATAGTGCCATTGCCTTAACAATTAATGTGTGTCGCTCCATAGCCATGGGTTTTGTCAGGAGAAATCTGTCCATAGGAATTACATGTAGAATCTATGTTGATATCTAGATATTCACTTCTTATAATATAAAATCAACATTCCAGGGTGGTTTGGGTGTGGTTGCTTACGCTATTACTAACCCATAGGTGATAATGGCCTAAGCAACCACCCAAAATGCTGTAAGCATACATGTACACTGAAACGTTGCTTATATAATTAAAATAAGAAACTTATGTTATTCCTAGACTTATTTTATAACACAGCACCCACTCATTAACGCCACTAAATAGTGATTTTCTCATGTACACTGTATTACAATTGATATTGTACATCTTGACATATTACTTGCAAAAACAATAATGCCATCACCACAAAGTAGAATGTATATAATACTTTCATAATGTTTAGGAAATGTAAGAAAATTCCTCTAAACACATGTTCACATAAAAAAAAATATAGTGTTGTTTAAATTGCATTAGAAGTTGCCTGGAAAAAAGTTTGAGAATCTATGATGATGGTAGGGTGAAATCGCTGAGTGAGATCGCCATGGGAGACGCAAGCTCTGCCTCTCTGAACAAGGCCTCCATCTCGCGTGCGCTCATGTTCCCGGACACATCCATCCAATCAGCCAGCAGGGATGCAGAGAGGGGGGCGGAGTCTGGGTTAGGACACCTGGATACAGAGATAGCATACAATGAGACACATTAGGACACAAAACTATCACACAAAACTATCATACAAAGTCACTGTATCTGCCTTAAAAATTTGCCCCCAAAAGTATTTTTTCAGATGTAAATGACAGGGGTTATGACAGGATTCAGGTCAGCCTCGAGTCAGTCACAATGACAAAGTAGCATGTACTAAAATTGTTGTTATTAATTTATCATTTACTTTAGTGGTTTAAAATTAGGTAAGCTGAAAGTGTACAAGCTGAACAAAAATTTCTAATAATTTCTTTTTTAATTTAATTACAAATTTTAACATTTGTTAAATTATGTCCAGGGTGCCCCAAAAATGGAATTCTAGGTGTTAAAGGGACATCACTTAGTTAGAACATCATAAATCAGGAAGCATATATAAAACACATAAACACATGCAAAGTGCATCAACAACAGAATGAGCACCAGTAGATTGTGATACACTTATTAGAGACCTAACTGACTGAAGAACTCTGCAAGTTCAAGACAACTGTATGCCTTCCCAAAGATTTAATGATGTGGACCTCGTACCAAAATTTGTAAAACTTCATCCTGCCGTAATATTTAGGATCATTAACGTGTTCAGAAACTCCAAATATACATGTACATACACCTAAAGATCCATTTCCACTAAAGCGCATAAATTCAGATTCAGTATAATGTTTGTTTTATGGTCCCAACAAGTAAATACACTGTAACAAAAATTACATTACTGTTGTTTAAAATTTTTGTTACTGAAGTGAAAATTGCCATAAACTACCACAGCTACAAATACATACATGTGCATGTGTATTTGTTTACAGTATGGTGCCACTGTACATACGGTTACAATCAACTTTATAGCCTGTCACACTGATACCATAACTATCTGGAGCACAGCACATGTTTTCTAAAAGCTTACCCTTCTGCCATTTCTTGGTCCAGAGATAATCCCACTCCATATCCTCCACCTAAGCCCTTGGGGGTCCCGATCAAGGCTGGCGGGTAAATGTCCTCCACTAGGTGTTTAGACAATTGTTTGCTAAGCACAGCCACCCAATCTGCTGTGGAGGCTGGATGATTCGGCAACGATGTCTGAACACGAAGTGACGTTCGACTCACCCCCATGGCAGGAGAATGCTGTCGGTTCGCTGAAGGGCATGTCCTGATCCGTGACTTCAGATGGGGTAGGGTTTATATTTAACTGTGGTGGCGAGTTGTTGTGTGGGTCTGCTCTGGGAAGAGGCGGCCATGTTTTCACTGGTTGGTCGTGCCTCAAACATTGGCACATTGTCTTGTGCTGGTACTGAACACGAGTTGTTTTCCAGTGGCACAAAGGCTGGAGTGTGGAGCCCAACTGTTGGCCCAGAGGAGCATTCTGAAACAAATAGGCCAGCCCCTTCTTGCGAGGACACAGTCCGGATTGTAAACACTCTCGTCAATATAGCTAAGGGAGATAACCCCTGTGGAGGGCGTGGATTCAGATTCGCTTTGGGAAGTCTGTGGAGACCCTGTGGGTGACCCATAGCCCGACAACACGGGGTCTGAGCAACGGTGAGAGCTGTCTCTCCAGACAGAGGCTGACCCGACTCTAGAAGTCACTTCCTGTGTGAGCGCTGTGGATCCAGTAGAGTTTCGTTTCAACATCGCATTTCCCACCCTCTGCTCCAAGCCTTCGTGTATATTATGAGTTACTCTCTGCCCAGAACTAACCCGATGTTTTGATTGGCTCTGGGGTCCTGAGATTCAGTCAAATGTCCTGCCGAGTAACCAATGGCATTCAATGCATCCAGAGGGAAACTCTTCCTCATTTCAGGGTGCTTTTTGTTGGCATTATCTGCCCTATAAAACACAGTTTGACCATGTTGGAAATTTGTGGCCTGGATTCCACTTGTTTTTCCATGTGCCACTGTTTCTAAGTTGCTTTCTTGAAGCTGAGGACCAGACTGCTGATTCTGCTGTTGCAAGGGACTTGGCAGTGACCCTTGGCTGTCACGATGCTTCTGATTGGGTAATTCTGCAGGGAGGTCAAAGGTTGACCTTTCAGTGACCTGGGGGTCAGAAGGTGGCGTTGTTCTGTCCTTACTGGGTGCACCAGGGGGACGATTCTCCTGCATGACCGTCCAACGCTCTAACAATTCTTTATCAGCCGCCGATAGTTCAATTCCTTGCTTACCTTTAAATATAGTACAGATAACAATACTGTAGTTCATAGATAGAATTAATGTTTAACACAGATAGATACAACTTGCTGTAAATATAATGTAGTTAATAATTCATATATACAAATCCTAGATGAGTTTGAAAATATAATGAAGATGATCACTCACAGATAGAAATCCTTGTTTAGCTATAACAGATAACAAAATCTCATAGATCCTTGTTTAGCTATAACAGATAATGATAGCCTATAGACAGAAATCACTGTTTAGCTGTAAAAATAAACCGGATTAACTTTACTTAGATGGAGTCCTTGTTGAACTTGAATACGTAACATATACATGTGTAACAATTGTTCCATTCCATTTCGAGGTGTAAACACTTACATGTATAAACCATATGTTACACTTGTTACATTTTTAGTAATTAACTGTGAGTATTACAATGAATTTCGCAGAATATGTACAGATGGTTGTGTGAATCACTGAGGTTTAGAATTACACATTTAATACCTGATGCTTCTCCTTTAACTTCTCTTTTCTCTTGGCTCGCTCAGCTTTTTCTTTCTCTTCTGCATTCGCTCCTTTTGCCTTGACATGGCTGTCACCCTCTTGGTCTGCTCTGGTTTGTCTGGGCCTCCATTTTCTGAAATCATTAGATCCAAGTTTCATTCTAACATTTTTAGAATGCTATTTTAGCCTTTTACTGAGTTTGTTTATTTGACAAATGTGTGGCTGATTTTTTTTGGGGGGGGGGGGGGGCAAAATGTGCAGAGGATTTTTTTTTGTGTGCCAAATACCCATCTTATTTTTTGCTAAAAAAAATATGTTAGTCAATAGTGATAAATAATTTTTTAAAATTAATTGGTATTTTATCCAACTATTTTGATCACCAGTATTTTTCATAAAATAAACAATGGATGGGACTACAACAATATTGTTGGCTGTGGAGGGAAAAAAAGAGGAAAAAAATAGGAAATTACACATATTTATATATTTCCAACAATACTGAAATTCTTCAACCTTTTCGCATATTTTGCAAAGTGTTCATTCAAGCATTATTCTGAAGGCATCACTCTGTTTTGATAAAACTGATAAAATCAAACTTTTTGTGAAGCTCTGAAATTGGTCAATCCAACCAATGTGGTCTCCAAAATCAAATTACAAATTTGATGTGCTCTTTCATAAGCGTAAATGTTCAGGAATTAGGGTTCTCCATAATGTGACCATTCTCTTCAGCTGAAGCTCTTACCTGCCCGTTGTTTTTTGGCATTTAAGAGAGCGGACAGGGAAGCTTTTGTGTCCTCTGAGATAGTTTTGTGCTCAGCTTTATCACAGGTATTGTCTTTGGAAGTCGTGGAGGTAGAGGTGGTTGTGGTGGTAATGGTAGTCTGGTCTTTGGCCTGGGGTGCCATGCTGAGAACGGAGTCTCTCATTTTCTGACCGGTGGATCTGGCACTAAGCATTTCTACATCCCTGCTGGATGGCAGGTCAACAATCTGCACAGGTTTGTCCTCTTCTTTTAGCGGCAGTTGTCCAGGTGTTTTAAAAACCTGATTCACACCTGGCACAATCACTGAAGAAGAACTAGCAATTGCTGTGTTAGAACTTTTCCCAGTCTTTTGAGTTCCGAGATTTGACTGTTCTTGGTTAAGCTGATTCAGAAAAGCCTGGAGTCCTGTCGCTTGACCTTGAACTTGGGTGGCTTGACCTGGAGTGACCTGTCCATGACCCTGGGCAGATTTCCCACCTGTCACTACTGGACTGTTTTGACCAATAGAAACTGGCTTGAGTACAGCATTGAATGTTGGGGTTAATGGTACAGATTGGTGGTAGTCGTAGATTTCTCTCACAATTGCTTGACGTAACTTTGCTCCTTTAAGATCAGGCTGCAAGAAAAGAAAGTTTCAAAATTACAATCAATACGTAATCTACATTGCATTTCACAATAGTGATGTGCAAGTATAATCCAGAATACTTTTCTTGCAAACAAAATGTCTTCATCAGTCTCAAAATTCACCAGAGTTTTGAAAACCCTTAGATAAAAAAATTTATGATATTCATCATTATTAAAATTATTTATTTTAATTCACTTGACACACAACTCTGAAAGTTCTATATGGCCTCGATGTGGGGACTTACCTGCTTCTCAAAGTCAAAGTTAAAGGCTGGTATACAGATGGGCTCATCCTCAGGGTCATGATATTTGGACAGGTATGGGTGATTCAGAGCCTCTTCTGCAGTAAGACGCTCCTTAGGGTGCAGAGTCAGCATTTTAGACAGCAGGTCCAGAGCTTTCCTATTGGCTCGTGGAAAGAGGGTAACCAGCGGCAAAGGTTCCTTGTGGCCCCATTCTATTAAAAAAAAAAAAAATGACATTACATTTCCATGTACATTCCCATGACTGTATTGCCTTTTTTTCCCCATTACACAAAAGTAAAACATAATGTACCAATACCCCATATATCAGACTGCGCACATATACCAAAAAAAAAAATCAAAAATTTCAAACTGTAAAAGCAGGAGTTTCAGCAGAGAGACATACCTGTGACAAATGTTTTGAAGACCTCTGATTGCATGAAATCAAGGAAAGCCTTGGATGGACTTCCCAGCACACCAATGATCAGCTTCAGCTGGTTGAGAGAATCGCTTCCTGAAAACAACAGCGGACACATGCTGTTCTATCACACGGTCTTCTCAAACAAACTATTCTTCATTTAGCTATTTATATGATTAAAGTTTAATATGCATGCATGTACATGTATGTTTGTACGATTTTGGGCTTGGTATGGTTTGTATGTTATGCTTAATAATTCACATGAAGATGAGGTGTGTGTAACTATACCATGTCTTCTTGTGGCAGGGCGAGTCCATGCTGCCACTGATGTATCATGACAAAAGACACCAGACATGACACCTTACGATACCAAGTCATGTTATACCGATACCAGGTCAATCAGTCCGGTTTTCCTTGCTCTTACCTCTCAGTGCCGAGCACCAAGCAAGCTAGGAACAATTACCATTTTTAAAGTCTTTAGTATGAACCAGGCTTGTATGAAATTAGGTTTTCTGACTTTGAGGCAGATACTCTAACCAGTAGGCCACCCAAGCAGTGTGATTACGCTTATGGCTGTACTCAGGAATATTTCACTTTTTATATGACAATTATCAACGTCACAGGTGGACGAAACCAGACAAACAAAAACCTTAAGAGAAAGCAAGTAAACAGTACACTGATATAAACACAAGTGTATGAGACCAAAGAACTGAAAACAATATTACAATAAATCTCATGAAAAAAGTGCTACTGCTAACGGTACACATACGCTACCTGGAAAAAGATGCTTTCTTCCGAGCATCTCTGCAAAGATACAACCCACAGACCATATATCAACAGCAGAGGTGTACTTGGACACAGTGAGCATGATCTCAGGGGCCCTGTACCACCGGGTGGCCACATACTGTGTCATGAACGCATTTTTCTCGTCTCCACTGTTGGATGTCCCACGCGCCATACCTGTAACAATACGCAGCAAGAGCCACATAGTAAAAAGCCTCCTTTTAAACACAACCATTTTGTTTTATTTTCATGTCAGTATTATTATGGGTTACCATTTGTTATAGGTTAACATTTGCACTTTGGACAAATTTTAGCTTATCTAGTACATATATTACACAAATTTCCAACACAAAGACCAAAGAAAATATTACCCCAACTAAGACTTGATCTCACATCTCTATTATTTATTTACATTGGTGTCGCATGACGTACAAAAGAATATTTCACTTATATGACAGCAGCCAGCATTATGGTAGGAGGAAAGTGGGAAGAGCCCTGCGGAAACCAGCGACCATTCTGACGTTGAACTCAAGACCAAGTGTGTAGGGCATTAACAAATGTTTTCAAAATTTTGTCAAACATAATGTCTGAAACTGACTTGACTGAAACAGAATATGAAGGCAAAAACAGTAAATACTTAATCCAGTACTTTGGCACATCTTGGATTGTGCTTGAAATAATACCAATTTGATGTATTCTTTAATGATATGGTAAGTTGAAAATGAAGATGCATTTAAAAAATATTACAAAATTATTTTGTAAAATAATGCACCATCACATTACTGCCGCTCTTAACCAAATCTGTCCCGAGAGCCCAGAGCAGAATCTTAACTGAACACTAAATTTGCAGTCTAGTCAATTTTTACACCTTGAACATTTACAATTTTAATAATTTTCATAAATTTTAAACTAGCCATTTCTCACTCCTTCACTCTGATCAAAGTCATACTGTCATATTTTCTACGTACCAAAATCACCTATCTTGAGTTGACAGTCCTCATTCACCAGTAAGTTGCTTGGTTTGAGATCACGGTGTATGACATTAGCAGAGTGGATGTACTTTACCCCTCGTAGTAGCTGGAACAGGAAGTATCTGATATGTTCATCCGTCAAATCCTGGTTTGAATGAATGATCCGATGTAAGTCACTTTCCATTAAATCCAAAACAACATAGATGTCCTTGAAAGTATCCACAGGCTCCTTAGGCTTCAAGATGTCCAAAATCGAGATAACGTTGTCATGATTAAAATGCTTCAGGATTTTAATTTCTCTGTATGTCCTCATTGCTGTAACATGAATGTCAAATACCCCAGGGATTTTTTTGATAGCTACACGATCTCCGGTTTTCTTGTGGATGGCCGAGCATACTACACCATATGCCCCAGTTCCAATGTTCTCAATTCGTTTGTAACCAGTGTTCTCCAAGTCAAACTTGATGTCAAATGACCTGCTCTTTAGCAGAGCCGTTGCTCTGGCCCACTGGGCCTTCCGTTGAGTTGTAGTCATGGTCCTGGTAAATTATGTAAGGTAAAACGAATGAGGAAAAATGAACAGAAATCTAATCAACTTATTCTGACGGTTGGTGTCATTTATTTAAACTCATTGTTGTCCTGGAATGAAAAAATACAAACAGCACCCTCACTAAAAATCAAATTCAACTTTAATATATAGATCCTGGAGTAAAATTTCAATTTTTATTTTCCACTGAGTAATGTTAAAACTATATTAACAACATCTAACAGAGGTTATTTCCCAAAACCCTGGGTATTCTCCTATTAGTATTTAAACACACCTTTCACATGATCAGCTGACGATAACTACGAATAGTGCAGGGGATTTAAAACGTGTTTGTTAGACCCACATGGCTGTTTCTGACTGCTTTAATTGGTTCAAAACTCCTGATGACCAATACTCTGAGTGTGCGTTCAAGAGTTGTTCGATGCACAAACGTCACAGTTTTGAGGAGTGGCTCAAGAGCTGCCCCAACATCGTGATAAGCTGTCTGGTTGAAATGGTAACAAGTGATGTTAGCTTAACAGAAAAGTTTTAAAACCCCTGCACTAGAGGTTATACATTCTCTAATAAATTAAAGTATACTGTCTATCTTACCTGTATTACCATAATGATCTTAGTGTGGACTGTATACATACCAAAAATTATACTGAATAAATCTTTTTCAGTATACAGGTCAAAACTTGAGGCCTGACATTCCTACTTTGACTTGTCCGAGACAGAAACCTGCAGCCACTTTAAATGGGTACGAATAAAAAATCTTTTGCCTAAATGTTCCACTAAACAGGCCTTATAAGTTATACGGACCAACAAAAAGTGATGAGCTTAACTTCAAAATGGCAACAAAAAAAAACAACAAAAACCCCTGTTCAATTAATTTAATCAATGACTAATCTGTCAGAATATAAGTGTCACTGGAGAAGACACTTCCGGGACACGCAAACTACTTAACTAGTGAGACAAGACGTGACTTACATACATATATTTTTTTATGTGTGTATTTCTTTGGCCTGAACTGGAGTTTAAACATCCCTCTGACTTTTAAGACGGTCACTTTATCAGCCTAAATTTGTGAGTATAACTCGAACGTCTGTGGCTCACCTTGGGATCGTCAGCTCTTCGTCTGGTCCGGAGTGTCTGTCACAACAATCAATACACAAACCATTTTATACGAGCCGGAGACACTTTCTAAAAATAGAACTGAAGCACGCAAACATATCTCTATCACAGAAGAGTGTCTATCTAAGGCGGGCAACTCTGTGTCAACTGTGTTGTATACCCGGTAAAAACAAAGGGAGGGTTTCTTAAAAAAAAATAACAATAAGTTACTGCCAGTTAAATTTCAAATTCAGGTTTCAGAACTTCTGAGTTTCAAGGCCATTTCGGTTATTGTTATTTGTGATTTTAATGTTATGGCAGAAAAAAATTTTAATTTCAAAAAGCGCCATGAATTAGCTGTGGATGACCACGCCATGGTCATTACATTTGTACTGACGCAACGCCGGAGTAATATATTACAAATCTTTCTCTATCGGCCTGTTGACTGAAGCCTACACTCAGGGCTTTATCTGGTTTCTTCCCACCATGTTTGCCACTTTTGCTTAAGTGAAATATTCTTGAGTACGGCGTAAAACTAAATAAAAAAATAAACAAATAAATAAATATAGGCCTCGATCAGGCTGCGGCTACTGTAAACCTTGCATTCTGGCCGGATATAGAGTTTTGGATATAGGCTTAAGAATTTATAACAGTGTAGGACTTCTGTTTGAAGACAGCTATCCTGCGGTTGTGGTCAAGAAACCCGCTTTTCTAACCACAAATAAAATTCAGATCTTCAAGAGACAGCTCAATTTTTCAGTATAGTGTAATCCCCCCCCCCACCACCCCCCGTGCTTCCAGGCTTGAAAGAGCAAAACGCCACTTTAACTGTTTCAATGCATGCAGATATTCCCTTTATCAATAAATTTGAAAATAAATCTTTAAACGCCAAGAGAAATTTTCTTACAAATAAAAAAATACAAATTAAAAAAATAAATTAATTAAACACATGTTCTACAGAAGGTTGTAGGCCTATAGTTAGTTATCCTACAAAGCGGTTTTAGCACAGCGTAATGATACAGGAGCCTCTCACCAATGCAGTTGCTGTGAGGTCAAGTCCAGCTCATGCTGACTTCCTCCCGTTTTTCTCCCACCATAATGCTGGCCGCTGTCGTATAAACCAAATATTCTTGAGTTCGGCGTAAAACACCAATCAAATAAATAAATAACTACAAAGTGGTTTGGTAGCAAAACTAACAAAGAGTTTGCCTGTAGGAGATGAATGAAGGCAAATTTCGGCTCATTGCATAAATTACCAGTACTTAAACATTTACAATAACATGGATTCTAATTCATGAATTTGGCAATTTGCAGTAATTAACACATCGCATGCAAGGCTTGAACCATGGAACGGGGGCTGGCCTCCGTGGTTACCCTGCCATTGACCCAGGAGCCTCTCAGCAATATGGTTGCTGTGAGTTCAAGTTCCAGCTGATGCTGGCTTCCTCTCCACTTGAGTCACACCATTACATGAATAAAATAAAAACCAACAATGCACCCCCCCCCCCCCCCCCGCCCCTTCTGTTGTGTTCATGTGCTTTACGTCCCTGACATTTACCTTGACATTGATTTGATAATACAGAGCTACTGTCTCTGAATTTTATAATTTATGGCAATTATTTCAACACGAAGCATGAATGAAGAAACCCCTCCCCCACTCCCATGGGAAAAAAAGAAAAAGGTTTTTGAACGGATAGAGAAACAGAATTATAAGGTTCACATACATTATGACTTCATTCTATACACTATAATTTCCAGCATTTAAAAATTTCAGTAAAAACTGAATTGCCAGTATTTTGTTTGTCAGATATTCCTGGAAATCTGAGTACCTGTGTGAAATATTAATAAAAAAAAAAACAAACAAATAAGTAAATCCTGTGTATACATATATAAAAAAGAAATTTATTGCTCATCTCTTTCAACAAACATTGTTTTGTGTTATAACACTGATAAAGTGGCATATTTTGATCTTCAGGCAATGTTGATGACCTACCACTGTCTCTAGCCAGTTATGATGTGTAAATAATATTGTACATCAGGAAACAAATAAAATCTATCACAGACACTGATGGGTAGGTACATATATACAACATATGTGTTCAATGACTTTCTCCTAGTTATAGTATCACAGAACATGTGGCACAAAAAGTCAGAATAGATAACCTTAATGCTAAAACATCAAATATGGTAGTTATCTACATAGGGAAATAAAAAAAACAACAACACCATAATGTTGATTAAGTTAGTACATTTGTACTTTTATCACATATGAGAAAAAAAAAAACAATTAAGAATAAGACAATAAAAAAAAGATCCTTCCAAGAAAACATCAAACTCAGAGGGACTAATATCTCTGTAAACTGAAAAAAAAACAGGTAGTGGAAATGGCTGCAGTGAGATTACTTCAGATAAGAAGACATGGTTAAAATATTAACTTAATCTTAAGGATTTATCTTAAGGATAAATATCACCTATCCAGCACAACAAATATATTATTTCATAAATTCTATAGCATTTGAACTATATTTTCCTCTTAAGTATAAACATACTGCTTCAAGGTTATTTTCAATACATTTACTGAAAGGCTGACAACATATTTTTATATAATGTATCCACTAGGTGGAACACAGGATTACACAGTAGCCTCCCCTTACTGAACAAATCCCAACATTTCTCATAGCCTCCCCTTTAACCAGTGAGAATTATAAATATCATTTGACGTCACTTCTGTAGGAGCCACACACACACAATTTTTCCTTATTTTCTTTTTATAAACCCATTTACATTGATCCTCTTTTCCCTTGATCTTTATATTACATGTATAATACTCTTATGAAAACCAATACCAAAATAGGTCCAGATTTTCCCTTAATTGAGCATTGCAGGCAGAAAAAAGGACAGGTTTCCCACTCTTATACAGTAATTCTTCAACCTTTTGGCATCTTTGCAAGATGTTTTTTTAAGCATACTCTGGATGCATTATTGTAGACTTAAAGCCCTTAAATTGGCTAACCCAGCCAATGCAGTTTTGCCTCCAAAATCATATTAAAATGGTGCATAAACTGCACTGAAATTGACTCTTAGCAAAAAGGTTGTGGATTAAAATATCCATAATTTAGCAATTTCTTTTTTTTCAGTTTTCTACTGACAAGTATGATCAGTAATTTGTAGGTTTTTTCTTTCTGGATGGATGAAGTTTTCTGCTCAGTTGTCTCCCTTGACAGAAGCAGGGGCTTGAGGGAGATTGATGACCCTGTTCCTTTCTTCTTCCTCTTTCACGGAGTCGTAAGCAGTGTTCCAGTGGTGGAGACGGACTGCGATAGAGACCTGGAGGGGAGGGGGAGGTAGGGCTGCCTCATCATCTTCCTCCACGACACCTCCTGTCTTCCCCTTACCCTTACCATCCTTCTTGTCTGGGATGGATCTAGAGCTTTTAGGTCGTGCCTTGTCTGAATAAATAAGTAAATAACCGTCTTAATATATAAATAGCCCCAATATTCACAATAGACACAAGGGACTAGTTTTAGGCCAGCAAGACAGGCCGTGCAAACAAACAAGTAAGTTTCTGAACTTCAATATGTTCCCACTGTGGCAGAGGGAATAACAGAAATGCCAATGGGCTTAGTTGATAATCAATATACACAAGAATGTCCTCTGTCATCATTTCTGAGGCATATTTTATAATTCTTAATGTTCTCTCTATTTTATGCATGCTTTCTGACAATTTTAAGCAATATTCAGACATGATGTCATAGATTAATGTAATAGGGTCTGACAGCTATCATCATTGAGGGCACCATGGCAGGCTGTTTTTTATGACCCCAAAAGAAAGCTGAGGAGCATTTTTTTCACGCCTATATATTAGGCCACATCCTAAACTCCGTATTAAGAAATAAAAGCCGAGTGTTCCATGTATCCTGTAAATGAAGCAGTTCTTCAACTACAACCTTGAAAAACTCAAATTAGAAAAAAAAACAAAAAAAAACAAAAAACGGGGGCATAAGTGTAAATTTCAAAGCATGGTAACTCATTTGAATAGGTTTCCTCTCTAGAGGTAGAGAAAAACAGTAAACAAGTTTATAACTCTATAAAGTCAAAGTGTTCTGTAGACATAATGCTAAGACCAGCAAGTATGTAGACAGACTGAGGGACATACAGACACACAATGCTATAGTACCATAACAATACAGGTCCTTCAAAAGTACCATCACAATACTTTTGAGTTTTGGCCTTTTTGCCTCATGGATAAACTACAAAAGAGCTATGTTTGATAACGGTCACATCTACATGTTGATGCTCTGTAATATTATCATAAACTATAGCCAAAAATGCAAGATTCCCATCAAAACACGAATCTGCATGAGGCTTATCAAGCAGGGGATTATCCCAGATCACAAAATCAACAACTTTACCTTTCAATTTCTGTCTTCTTTCTTCTCTGTTTCTTTTTTCTTTGCATCTTTGTCTTTTTTGCCATCCTAAAATTTGTAAGAAAGAGTGTTGCTAATAAAAAAATTAGCAGAAAAACAAGTTCCACAGAATACAAGAGTGCGTCTCATTCATCTATCCGACAGCCACTGGCGGCAGGTTCAGTGGCCACCAGGGCACACAGTGTGATGTCAGAATGTTCCATAAGTCGCGTCAAGATGTCAGACTAGCGCCACTAGTCTCCTCCTGTGGCCAATGGAATGAGACGTCAGTGGCCACTACCTCCTCCAGTAGCGAGAGGGGAGTGAATGGAATGGACCCCAAGACATCAGTGAGTTTTCAAGAGGCTGGGAATTTCTTGTATTTCCACAGTCCCTACCTATGTGAATCCATGTACTACCGGTAGGCTTACCACCAACAGGTGTGCTAGAAGTATTTACCTCATTTTTGTTTAATAACATACTCACAAACTTTTCACATATCATAATAGTGGTCAGTTTTATGAGTGGAGGAAACAGGGGTGGCAAGAGTAAACCACCCACATTTGGCCAGCTACTGATAAACTCTCCCACATACAGGCATGTATTTCATACTGGTAAAAGACAAGTGGTCTGAAAATAAGACTGTGTAGTTACAACTTCTCAATCCAATATGTCAACGGCCATGTGAGAAATTACTGAGCTCCCTTATCAAAACTTGCCGTCGGTTATTAGTTCTGATGTAACACCTATCTGCAGCCTGTGCACCATTTTTCAAATTGAATTCTTGGGGCAGTTCACCAACAAGGCGGTACAGGGAGTTGCTGCTAGATCTGAATCAAATGAGGCTGAACTACAGTTTAACACTGTTTGGGCAGTTGATGACTATTCTGCCATACTGCAGCCACGTTTAAAGAAATGAAAGGACAACTTCACATGTAAGCTCGCTTTCAATTTTTTTTTTCTTTTTTTGTTTCTCATGAAATTTCCACTATTTCAGTCATACTCCATAGTAATAATTTTAATATTTAATCATTAATTATCCATTTCTTGCCCCAAATAATATTTTTTTAACCTTGACCTGGAACATAAGTCTAAGTTTATAAAATATGACAAAATATACTACAGATCTGAGGTTTATTTTCCATGAATATGGAATGCAACTGTTTGTTGCACTAAAGACAAAATTTCCCTTTTTTCTTGTCCAAAATGATCAATAATGCTTAACTGTTGGCCGGCCATAAAAATATACATGAGGGATTATCAAGAGAAACAGACAATTAATTATGAACTGTCTCAACCAATGACTGACCTTCTTTTTGATCTCAGCCTTAGAGTCCTCCTCACTCTCCCCTTCCCCCAGGACTTTGGTGAACTGGTACTCCAGGTCGTACTCTCCGTCCAGAAGTTCCTCCAGGCTGGCATGGAAAACGGCAATGGTGGTGATCTCTGGTGGTGACCTCACCAACTCCTCCTCCACATCTGTCTTCTTCTTCTTCTTGCCGTCTTTACCTCCCTGCACAAAAGAATAAAGTCACTGACTCAGGATTACTGTATTTTAATGCATTTGTCCTCAGAAAATTTGCCCACAAAAAAGTAAACACGGTCAAAATGTTACCGTTAGTGATGAAACATTTTTCTTCTAGGATCTCTTATTACCTTCCAAACAAACCTCAAAACACTTTTTTTGAGATCAGTGGAACTTGTAGAAATCTTGCACTTACATGTGCGAACAGTGAGGAAATCAGGGGCACATCTCTGTTGTCAACAACACAGCACAAGCAAACTCTATACCCATTATCTCTCTGAAGTTACATTCAGTGCACAGAAGAAGCTCTCATATGAACCACCAGATGAGTTGTGCATGGAAGTTTACACAAAAAGCAACTTACCGTAAATCTTCAACCTTTCAAACCACTAAAGCACTTTTTGCAGTGGAATTAATGCATACAATTATTATGTGGATAGAGCTCAAACTGATTTGTTTATGTCATTAAAGATGCAAGCATCACAAAACTATGCAAATTATATCTCTGCACCCCATTGTTCTCTCAAAATGTTTCAAAATACTGGTTGCAGAGCCAGTTGAAAAGGTTGAAGAAGTAGGGTGACATAAATTTTAATTGCTTTTGTTGATAATATAACTACAAATGATTCTTCCAAATATAATTTGAGCTGACCACTGAAATGCATACAATATACAAAGTCGAAAAAAGTAAAAATAATCTTGAAAAACTAAAGTCAAGATGGTATGAAATTCTATATTTCAGCATAACACTGTAATACATTTATCATTCCAATTAACGATCCTACCAGAACATGCAACCCAAACATGTTCATACAGGTAACCAGCGTGCATCACCTTGGCAGCTTTGTCATCTTTCTTCTTGTCTGTCTTGCTGTTTTTGTCGGGCTTCCCTCCACCACCCTTATCGCTCTTCTTGGATGTGGGACTTGAGCTCTCGCCCTCTGATGTTACCTCTGGTGGGTACCCCAACACCTGTGTATGTACACCAAAAAGAAAATTTGTCAAACAACAAAAGTATGTCTGTTAAGACATGAAGATACTCCTGGTTAGATGTCAAATGAGACATAACTGACATCAAGTTAAGCAGTTGAAGCATATATGACTTCTGAGTGTTTGTAAGGGCTGGGTCAATTGTGACAACAATTCAAAGTAGTGTTCCCTACTATGATGTGGCACTTGCATAAGGCCAGAGTGGATGTGGCATTTTTGATAAAAACAATCTTGTTTCATCTCAGTCTTTATTATCTAACTCTAGTGTCAAACAATAGCTTAAGTATGCACCAGCCTAACTCTTTAATCCAAAAATATAATTCTGGGAAAAATTGTTGAAAAATACAAAACAAATTTACCTTTTCTTCTAGAATTCTGAGTTCCATGCCAGCCCTGAAAAAATCTCTGAGCTTGACCAGGTCATCTCTTACAACTTGAGTGGACCAGTTTATCTCCAAGTCCTCTGACCAGGGCAGGCCATCAGACTGAACAGGGGCTAGGGCAAACCTAGTTGTTTCCACTCGTGGAGAACTCTCACTTGGAGAGGGTATTTCTGTTCCCTGCTCTGTGTAACAACTCTGCCTTCCTGAATGGATGAATGAATTATTGAATATATAAAAAAAGTGCAAATTTGCAATAGCTTAGACACCCAGCAAAGAGGTTATACTGTCTTCTGCTCCGGCCCCTCATTAAATGAACACAGTGATTAGCCCATGCTAAAATATAGTGTCAGATTTCACAAATCAACCAACCAAACCACAAAGTGACTAAAGAGAGGCGAATGCGCAGATACAAATAAAGTTCTTCATACATGTATTCAGTTACACAAAGGTTACACAGGTTGAAATCATTCTATTCCTAATTGTAGGAACTTTTTTGTAGGCAGGCAGGGGATTCAGTTTGTGGCCAAATGAAACAAAATGACTTTGCCACAAAGCAGACAGCTGTTCCTTAACCTGAACCATAAATGGTGGTGAAGATGGATGAGAGTGCATATCTCAGGTAGACAGATATTTGGTCTCTCATCTTTCTTTCTTCTTTTTTTTCTTTTTGACCGGGCCCAGATTGCTCAGTTGGTAGAGCATCCACTTCGGGGCTGTAAATCCAAGGTCGGGTCATACCTAAAATCTTAAAAGAGGAAGCTGTGACTTCCTGGCTTGGTGCTCAGCTTGAAGGAGATAGTGCAATAACTGGTTGACCCATATCAGTATAATGGATCGGGTGAGGTGGCTTACTTGCTTTCGGTAAGTCATCTCATTGAGGCAGCACTAGATAAAAGAGCGGTGCAAATCTGCCCTGCAATAAGGAGGCACATTACATGCACTCTAAAGACTCCTTTGTTGTCATATGACGGAAAAAATGTTACATATGACGTTAAACCCCAAGCACTCACTCAATCAATCTTTTTTTCTCTCATAAGCCATGCCAGCTATCACTCAATCTAGTGACTGAGCAATGTAGAGTTAAATCAGAGAAGAATAAGTGAGTCATTCTAAGGTTCCACTCCCTAAGGCTATACTGACCTGCATCATTGGCTGGGTGCTCAGGCTCCGGGACTATTTCAGCTTCTTTGGCAAACAACACGATCTTGGGGACATCAGAATCAAGCTCTGACTCCTGCTTGGCCTCCATCACCTTGCCTTCAGCCACAGGCTGCAAAACCAAACAAAACAAGCAACATCAGAGATATTAAACATGGATCAAGGTGTTTCTTACACTTGATGTGAGGAGACACAAAAATTTTACCCAAATCAGACAATGTTCAAGGAAGTCACTATATGGAAAACAAAAGTGTGTGACTGGCGAACAGGCATATGGACAGACCCATATTTATATTAGTCGCTTCTCCCTAAAGCATGGGATGAAAACTGGTGAGACAATAACACGGGCACAGGCTTGAATAAGATCCTGCTGGCATGGCCAAAACTTCAGGAGTTTGGTCAAGTCTCTTACATCGTGGGGTAGTTTCTTCATAACTCTCCCTAGTTCCTAATCAAGATAAATAGGTAAAACTTACACATAAAACATTTAATGATGCCTTTCCTATGAAAACTTGTGATTACCCAGCTAAAATCAATAGAATGAATGCACCTAGCTGAAATTTAAGATGCACAAAAAAAAAATAATTCGCTACCTCCTCAACTGTGTGCTTAGTTTCTGACTGGGGAATGGGTTCACTGTCTGGAGGAGGAGAGCTATCTCCCTTGTCAGCCTCAACGGTAAACACGTCTGCCTTACTGGATCGGTCTTGGAGGTACATGAATTCAACATAATACTTCTTCTCTACAATCGGGTATTCTGGCTGGTCTTCAGGGTTCTGTAATGGTAAACCACAGCCTCAGGTTATAAGTCTTTTTCTAAGTACAACTCTCATCTCAAAAAAACAAGAAAAAATATTTTTACAGCGGATATGAATGATACTTACTGTAATTCTTAAAAAGGCACATAAATCACACCAAAGGTTGCATATGCAAAATTAAGCATCACCTGATTTTGACAATGTAATATTTCTTCAAACTTGTTGAATGTGACTTTCCACCAACTGACTACACATTCCTTACCTTAAGTTCATCAGGCATGGGAATCCCCTTTATGTAATGGACCTCCAGAAAGACTTTGGCTTCATCAAGGATGAATTCTACAGAAGAAATGAACAATAATCATACATTACATACCTGAAATATTCACAAATTCTCCAAATTATTTATTTGTGGGGGTTGGTTCGTGTCCATAGCCTATCAGTCCACAATATCGCAGTCTAAAATCCAGCTCTCATGGGTTTGGTGGAGACTTAAGTTAGGAGGTTTAGTACCTGGTGAAGCAGCTGTTTTACTCTGAACAATGTTGCACTCTGGGCTATGTTTTACTATCAGTCATGTTTTACTCTAGGCAATGTTTTACTCTGGGCAATGTTTTACTCTGAGCAATGTTTCACTCTAGGGAATGTTTTACTCTAGGCAATATTGCACTCAAGACAATGCTATTCTCTGAGCAATGTTTGCATTGGGCAATGTCTTACTCTGAGCACTCAAGGTGTAAACTACTTAACAGCCATCATAAAAGCAAAAAAAATTTTTCTTCTCAACATAAATCAATAAAAGATGTCAAGAAACAAACATCTCTTACCTCAGGTAGATCTAGTGCCATAACTCTAGCTTAAGTCAAAAACAAAACACATGCTGATGAATAAAATAACCATTTTTACCTCTTCTCCTGGCCAGACCTTTGAAATGATGTTTCTCATCAGCTGTGATCATCAAGTCATCTAATATGGTCAGTTTACGCAAGCTGTCCACTGTGTAACCACGGTAACCTGGAATTAACTACAACAACAAAGGCACACACTGAAGGCCTTATGACACATACTGTTAGTTAAGGGCACGTTAGGTACAAATAAGTTCTCAGTTTTTCTATGTAATAATGCTTTTACAAATACAGCTTCATCAGCTCTGTCAATCTGACTGTTGCTTGTTCATTCTGTCAAACTTCACTGTTCTTTCATGCATGTCAACAATTCACACATGAAATCACTTTCAGAAATTAATCTGTGCTGAAAAAATATGAATACACATAGTAATGACAAGATAGCTCGTATATCCCAAAATGAAGAATAATTTCTTATTCATATTTGCACTATTAGCTTTATACATAGTGAAATATTGTTTAGGTCATTTTGGTTCATAACAATAATTTTGAATTACCTCTGAAACAAATGCTTTTTTCCCCCCAAATTATCCAACATGCATTTTCGACATGTCTAAGAAACTTACGGAAAGAGGATTGCCTTGTAAGACTAGATTACGTAGATTTGGAACAGTGCCCAGTTTTCTGATGATGTCTAAAAGATCACTCAAATTGTTGTGACTCAGGTCAAGAGAGAGCAGGTGAGGCCTGAAAACATAGAGTAAGAAGCATTACATGCAATTCGGCGTATTATCTATGGCGCCAGCTACACTTATGAACAGTCATCAAAATGTTCCCAGTATTCCTTGGTAGGATTTATGTATTTGGTTATTGCTTAATGGTATACTCGTGAATTTTTCCCTTACAAGACGTCAGTTTTATGGGTGGAGGAAGCCGGATTGACCAGGGTAATTCACCAGCCTTTGGCAAGTCACTCACAGACAGCGCTGCACAGATGAACACCATATTGGTGGAAGGCAAGATGGTCTTATGTGAAAGTTAGACCACGTAAAGAGACACACGAGCATTGTCGGCCTCTTGTTATCACATAGTTCTCACAAGCACAGAGATGAGGATCTACAAAATCCCTGTCTATGACAGGGTCTAAATCCCTGTGGTATGAGTTGTAGGAATGAACCAGCTACCCTTTTTCATCAGCGACCTTTTATAATATTTAACATGGCCATCTTGTTTATCTATATAAGGAGTTGCAGGTAGAGTGATGTTGGAACATAATTTTCCATCTGATTGGCCAGGTCCAGATGTCAAAACAGTCTATCTAATGAACTTAATGGATTTCTTTTCATGAAAAGGAAGTTTTCATGCGGATGTAATCAGTTAACATTTTACCAATTTATGTAAATAATTGAGGTTTTATGCTACACTCAAAAACATTTCACTTGTATATATAGGATGGCAGTTATTTTTATAGGTGTATATATATATATATATATATATATATATATCATAAAGTAACTAAATAAATATCGCAGCAAAAATTATTGACAGAGTATGGAGAAAGAAATTTGGCCCTACAGATGCTGCGAGGAGGCTGTCGCCTGTCATCAGGTAAATGAGGTCAAATCACAGACAAGCCACAGACTGCTGGATTTGAATATGTCACAGTGGTAACACTATTTTATCAGCTTACCAGTAATCCCCCGTTAGATAATCTCCAATATAGGACACTTTGTTCATCCCCAAACCAAGATGCAGTAATGATGGAGGCTTGACACAGAGGCCTGATAGGTCTGACACCTGGTTAGCACACAATTCCAACACCTGCAGTAATAAAACAGGTGTCATGAAATAAGACTGATGATATAAGCACTTTTTTGGTCACATTTTGAAGACAGGGTATTCTGTATTTCAAAATAGTATCTTTTTCAAGTGGAACATGGTGCTTGGTTCCAATGAATTCATCTACTTTTTAAGCACCTATGTTTTTTTTATGAAGTTTGATCAATCTATTTTCATTTAAAAAAAAAAGTGTTGGCATAAAACACAAAAAAATGTGAAACAAAAACTCCTAAGCTTTATATAACAAAATGAAATGAGTAAATTACAAAAATATATTGTTTTCAATTAAGGCTTTACATTCCACCATGAAAGTACTATACCTTTAAACTTGGAGGTAAGTTTTCAGATCTCACTGATACAATCATGTTAGAGCTAAGAGTTAACTCTTCCAGATTCCTAAACTTCAACAGTCTTTTGTCAACCTCTGTAACCTGTAAACAAGAAAGCAGGACACTTAACATACAGTTAGAATTGAATTCTTGCCTTTCTATTCAACTTCAAATTATTTGATTCCCTGTGGCAGATTTACAATAACAGTATTCTACCCTGGTAAACATAATGAAAGTCACTAACTCACTTGTCACATTATTACACAATAAATTATATTGTCTCAGATCTGGCAGGTGAAATCCAAAGTCAGCATACTAGATGTGGAATTTTTTAAAGTATTTTTGGGCCAATAAGTACTGCCTGTAGTTTCGTCTTTGACAAGTAGAAAAAAAAACAGATTACTTACGGTGTTGTATAGCATTTCAATGACAGTTTACCCTTAAATATCTAGCTGTCACTGGTCAGTTTGGCTATGGCTTAACATTTTAGGATTTGTATGCTGAGTGTAATGGCTGGCCATGGGCTCTATCTGTGTCTGTACATGAATCAATGTGAAAGACCACATACTCTATTAAACGACCATAAATTTCGTCCATGACTAACTTGCCAATTTTTCCTGATTCTGAGAAGTCTTTTGATTTCAGGAAGATGTTTTAAATACAAGATGATTTTCTACTGGAAAATTGTAGGCTTCAGCACCAAACATAATATTTTGTGACATTTATTTGCCTTCAAAAATGAACTTTTGTGGATGAAATTTGAGGTCATTCACTCATTTGGGGTAAGTCAAACTGTATGTCCTGAGAACCCCCTTTCCGCATGTTTAAGGCAACTTTAAATGCAATTTAGCTACCTTTATTGATTAAATCTAAAAACATCAGGCCCAAAACAACATCATGTTAGCATGAAAAAAGGTTGTTGACATTGGGTAAGACCTGAATGTCTTGGCTAAGTCATAAAATATCAATCAAACAAACAAATAAACACAATCCTTTAACATATATTTAGCCTTACGCCTTTATCACAAATTCTGAGCGTCTTGAAGTAGCCAAAGATAAAGTTCTGATCAATCAGCCACGGTGAACGGACAGCAATCTCACGCAGACTTTTGGCCTCATTGCTCCAACTGTAGTCCAGATTCCATGGTGACTTTTTCACACTTATATACTCTTCCAGGGACTCAGTTTTCTCATGTTGTGATCCATAGTCTGCCACAAAGAGAAAAACTAAAACAGATTATTGTTTATCTGTTACGAATAGCTTTCTTGTTCTATGCATTCTTGCATGAGCATTTAACTTTAAACTTCCATACATACCCTAATTCCACAACCATTTTGAGAAAATTTTCAGGGCGATTTATACACCTTTCAAATATAACTGTGGAAACAAAACTACATTGATTTGGTTGGCCATTTGCAGCGGTTCCTAAACAGTGTTATTTTATCAGTCTACACATACTAATGCTCTCAGAATATGGCTGAATAAACATTTAGCAAAGATGCAAAATGGTTGAAGAATTACTGTAGATGTACAAATATACATAACGCTTTATTAAAAACAAGACTCAAATTATGCTTTCATTTATTTATTTATTTAAAGAACTATTTGACGCTGTACTCAAGAATATTTCACTTATACAATGGCAACCCCAGGTTGCTGGAAGGCCTTCCCACGTATGGCCGAGCGTGTTTTCATGTAATATTAAAATGCACTGATACTTAACCTTTTAAAGTGATGGAGAACTTCTCTTCCACCTTATTTTGTGACGTAAGACTGCATGCCTTCTTTTTGTTATTTTCCCTCTGTTGGTAAATAAAAAGGTGAAATGTTACAAATTCAAAAGAATTTTGTACCACCTCATCACCATTTCAGCCATAATTACATAACAAATGTAGCCAATATGAAGAAGTGGTAAAAAGCGGGTTTACATTAAATTTTCCATGCATCTACTGTGTGTAAATTTCATGTAGATTTCTTTTCTTCAATGTGAATAGCAGAAGTTATGACAATGAACAGTAATCAGAGTAACACCTGGTGATCATTGTGTTACATTTAGTGGGGGACATTTCATTCCTAATAAATCACAGTAGTGCTGTGGGGAAAATATGATTGCAGCTACCAGACCACTAAATTTTACTTAACCCAACTTTATTTAATGACTTAAAACGTATTTCATGTTTCACAACAAAAAGTAAGTTTAACTAGTACTAGTAGTAGCAAATGCACTGAATCATGCGTACCAGTAGGCTTACAGAAAATTAAAAAAAATTGCCAAAATGAATTCGAAAAAGGAAATTTTTTTCTCCAAAATTTCTATGAAATAAAATAAAAAAATAAATGCCACTTGACAATGATTTACATCTAATGGAAAATATTCGAGAAAGCCAAAAATTCAGATTTCCCAATCTCGCAGGGCTAATGCCTACCCAAGATCCTGTGCCACAAGGGAATTCTTCAAGACAAAGAGTTCGTAACTGCGACTCAAAGACAGAGAATGCCGCCGTTGTCTCAACAATCGCCATGTTACTCGATGCTTTCCCTCAAGACGTTCCCATCAGCGCCAGTTTTCTTCAATCGCACTGCTAGTACCCTGTTGCTACAACACTTTCAGCCATTTTGACGCTGGCTCACAAGGGGATTCTGGGATATCGACCGCATGGTTTTGGCAAATACTTCATTCATATTACAATCGAAAAACATTCAAATTTGAAATGAAATATCATATTACTGGCCACCTATTAAAAAACAATAAAATGAATAATCTATACACCCTGTATTATTATAAATATGGATAAAACCTGCTTTAAAATTATGCAACTCGTACTGATTAGACATATTTGTTCTAATTCACTTGCCATATCTTAGCCAAGTTCCACTTGTTATAATATCTCGCTAGAAACGAAAGTGGAATGAAAAAGTAGAGAAATCGTCTGCTACAAACAGCCACTAGTTTGGTTTATGTTACATTTTTTGAGCGTCATGGTGTCGAGTTTTTAGATGGAAGCTAAGTGTGACACAAGGGACAGGTCGCCTTCCAGTGAAGGAAGGAAGTCGAGGTCTAAATCTAAGAGAAAGAAATACCGACGGCATTCTTCAACAACAACATCGTCGTCTTCACCAGGCAGTTGTAGCCGGTCTAGATCAAAGAAATCCAGAAAAAAGACCAAACAGAGAAAGAGACAGAAATCGAAGAAAAGCAGACATAGGTAATTGCATGTGACATTTACATCAGCAGTGAATTTCACTGAGAATGCAAATGTCACAAGCAAGAGGCAAAATTAGAATGATATAGCCTATTCTTCAAGTCACAAAGCCAGCAACATTTAAAATAGCATGTCCAAACTACCTGGTCAAGCCCCACGTGCATCTGAGGCCAGAGGAAAAGGCTCTACCTGTACCCGACCTCGTGATCTTTTTCTTTGTTGTTGTGGGTTATGTATCCAGGTCAGCCAGTTGCACTCTCCAACCCATTCCAAAACATGGTTTATTTCTCTCAAAAAACATTGCAAGTAACACTCAGAACAGAATTATCTTTTGTAACATGCTGCAACAACAGCGTCAGTCTGATCTGATTTGATCTTTTTTAACCATGTCATCTGAAACCACTCCTAGGTTGTGACATAAAGGCCATAAAAAAAATTATTTTCTGTACCCTTCGGCACTTTCTCCGAAAATTTTTTTTAGTTAGATTCAACATAGAGCTATTTGCGTACTGTGAGAAATAAAACCTTTTTTTTTTTCAATGGGGCCTTATACGGCAACACATTTCCACGACGCTAGGTATGAGAGCCTCGCTTTCCTATCCCCAACTTTCCATCTATGATAGGAGGTCTGTGCACTGAAAAGGAGGAGATTAGACTAAGTTTATCTAAAATTTATGGTTACAGAATGTGAATCTAAAGTGAAATGAACCGTTATATACGTGGTAAGTGCACTACTATACATATGAAGACTATTTGCTTTTAATTTGACCAGGTTTTTGTTACAAATGTACATCCTGTTTAAAATAAAACACAACACTAGACAAAAGGTATATATGTACTGTATTGAAAGTTTATCCCACGCAAAGTTTAAAAAGTGTAACTTTTTATTTTTAGATAGCAATTCAATTGAAAGGAAAATCAATCACATCGAAAATATCAAAATTTTACTGATTATAATTTCTACTAATAATAATCTATGTGATTTTTTTCTAAGACCCGCTACTTTTGACAGCAGGTGTTTTAAAGTGAGGTTTTCTAATTTATTTTATTTTTGTACAGGTCAAGTTCTTCGTCCTCATCAACCTCTTCTTCATCAGAAAGAGAGAGAAAGTCAAGAAAGAAAAAGAAGAGACACAAAAAGAAAAAGTGTAAAGATAAGAAGAAGAGTGAAACAGAGGATAGTGCATTAGATGTGTCAAAATGGAAAGCAAAGCGAACAGTTTCTGAAGTAAAACTAAGGGAGAAATCAGCTCCTGAAATAGGTATTTAGAATGTTTATCTATGTCATGGCATAGTTAGCTGTAGTTCATTCAAATACATTCAACTACAAATGAGTTTTGCCCAGGGCTCTGTCGGATTTGCTCCCACCATAATGACGGCCATATATAATGTATAAGTGAAATATTCTTGAGTACGGTGTAAAATATCAAGCAAGCAAGTCAAGTACAAGTGGCAGTTTGGTAACTAAATTTGTGTCTCTGATCCGGCTCATGATTTGTTTTAAGAAGTTGACCGTCTTGTGTATGCTCATGATACATTTAAGGACCAGCCCCTCCAAGAAAATCTCTCAAACCCATGACAAAGGAAGAGTGGGAGAAAGAACAGAGCGTTGTCCGTCGAGTGTTTGATCCGGATACTGGACGAACAAGGTATGACCGTTAAAATCAGCAGGTGTGTGGAGGCAGTTTGAAACTGAGGTGTTTGTTTAGTATGCTTGTACATGAAACAGTCATACTTTCTTCTTAACGATAAGTTATCATGAAATGAATGCTCCATTGATTGTTGGGCTGTACAGAATTGTAACAAATGAAAAAATTAAGTTATAGACAGCTATTTGTCTGATTGAGCCTTGTTATTGTGTCATTCACAAGTATGCTCATAGCGATCAGGTTGTTCGTCTGTCTTTTGATAATCCTTAAATGGCCAGCACATCTCCTGAGTGTTGATTGGATTTTCATATATTAAACTATGTAGGCATGACAAGAAACCATGTGATGATGCATATGTTCCAGTTGGGTTGTGCCACATATTTTCAGAGTTATTGCCCTTTAAACATTGAACGGGAACTATCACTATGGAAAGATAGTGAGTCCTTGTTAACACATGTTCTTTAGGTAGGATGTTCATTAAACTTTGAAAGCAAGAAAAAGACATTGTGCCATTTGGATTGCGTGGGATCAGTTGTTATACTGGCTGGGAATTTGCGAAATTTCTCGGCTCCCACTTTTCTCAGAGCTTTCGTAGTGATAAGGGTCAACAGTGCTTCTAGGGCTGTTTAAATGGATTTTTTCATGAAGTTTGTCGGAGTTCACCTTTGACCAGTACGATACATACATCTGCTGGTGAAAATCTCTGTCTCGTCTGAGAAAATTTTTCAGTTACTTGCCAGAGGACTGTGGTTTATTTCCTCCATCAATGGTGATGGCAATCATCAAATGTGTGAAATATTCTAGAGTAATGTGTTAGACACTAATCAGTAAGAACAAATTAAATGTTTCTCTGTAAACAGCAGATACAGTTGTACATTTTTGTTTCTTCTTTCTCTCTTATCCACAGGTTAATTAAGGGGGATGGAGAGATCATTGAAGAAATTGTGAGCAAAGAAAGACAAATGGAAATAAATAAGGTAAGCAAAATGCTACCAGTTACTCTAGCCCCGTTTTGGTATTGTAAGGTGTTCCCATCTTAACTTGGACCTATTTTGTTCCTAATTATTGACTTACATGGAAGGTATTCTTAATTTGACATAATACATAAATGACTAAATAAATGAATAAATGTTGAACTTGGTTGAAAAGACAATGAGTCCTGATGGCAATGCATTCTTCCACAGCAGGTCAGACTGTTTTTGTCCACCTGGCATATAATATTGGGGCATATATAGCGATCACGTCTCCTTGTCTGTTCGTCTGTCCATCTTCATTACTGTGTCATTCCAGTTTTGATTAGATTTTCATGACACTTTGAAGGCATTACAGAGACCATATTTGAGAGAGTAATTTGCCCTGTAAGAATAGAACAGGGACTTTCAGGTAGTGAGTACTTGCCAATGCATGTTCTCCCACAGTAGTGAGACTCCTAGATAGTGAGTTCATGTCAATATATCTCCTCATACAGCTTTCATTTGATTTTTATAAATCTTTGTGGGTATGAGACCATGTGAGAATGAGCATGTGCTATTTGCATTGCACAGCATCAGTTTTTTTTCCTGTTATTTCCCTTGTAACATAGAATAGGGACTTGTAGATAGTGAAGGCCTGTTAGGGTTCTATACTGGACTTCACTGGTGACATGTAGCATGCCTGGTGTGTGCTGAGCTTTCTTAAATTTGTTGACATGCCTTATCATGCTTTCATGTACATGTGTACTGTATAACACATCTGTATGCTGAGTGGGTGGACAGTATAACATCACACCTTCCTCCATCTTGTTAGCTAATCACTGTATTTTAAGGCCGTAATGCATAGTGGTAACATTGTGATGGCAGTCAGTTTGTTGAGTATAGCACCGGCATGATTCGCCATCTTTTGACAGCTCTTGTTCAATCGTTGTTTTGTGTGATATTTTCAGCAGGCTGCTCTTGGAGACGGCTATTCATTCCAAGCTCGGGTTGGCCTCTTAAAGAGATGACACAATATTCCAAAAAGCCAGAAATTCAAGCTATCATGTAAAATCAAAGACTGCATTTGCCAGAAGAGGAAATGTCTTGCCTACCAGCTGTTGTTGAAGATAATCAGTTTACCTACACAGATATACATGTATCTCCAAAACTACAGAATGTAAGGTAGGGAAACTGCGTACATGGATTGGACTGGTGAGCCCTGCAGGATGTTTAAGAGTTTGGTCAGAGCAAATGATCTTTAAACTACTTTTCTCAGTCAAAAGTTAGCTTGTCAAAACGTGGCACTTTCTTCCCACCATAATGCTGGCCGCCGTTGTATAAGTGAAATATTCTTGAGTACGGCGTTAAACACCAATCAAATAAATAAATCAATTAAAAAGGTTGGCAAAACATACTGAAGCATATCATTGTAACACAGATTTTACGGCAAGTTCTCTAGGCTGTATTAGATTCTGCTTATCTAGCTTGTGCATCAACCTGCTTTCCTAGAGTTGAATTCGTCAATTGGCCCTTCAGCTCTTGTTAGCTTGGTGAAGCATCTCCAACCCAGTTGGTTCAGCTTGTACAAATCTCGTTAACCGAGTATATGTGAACATACAGGCCCTGTAATAAAAATGAAATTTTAGAAGAGTCAAACTTTTGCTGTAAATCTTTAATAATACTTAGTGTAACTTAGATATCTCTTCATAATAAAATTTAGTATACAAAGGAAATTGCACAGTGAACTTTGAATACCAAAGATTTATTTATATGATTTGATGGGTGTATTGTGCTGTACTCAAAAATATTTTACTTATACAATGGCGGCCAGCATTATGGTGGGAGGAAACCGGGCAAAGCCCAGGGGAAACTCACCGCCATCTGCAGGCTGCTCGCAGACCTTCCCTTGTGCGCCTGAATACTAAAGATGTTGTTTGTGTCAAAGATGAAAGAGACAAGCTACAGGATACAAAGTCTGCAGTGAGTTTATATCCTATTCAACTTAAGGTAGAACAATATTTCTGGTCTTGAAACATTTCTCTGATCTGTTCTTTTTATTACTTGTATCAATGATTTTGTCATAGTAGAAAAAACCATGTAATGAAGTGTTGGTCAGAGTGATGTAATAAATTGTGGGTCAAAGGTCAGTATACCTGGAAGTGTAATAAGTAAAGTATAATAATAAATAAAACATCACAAAGTGTGAAGGAACATTTTTTTTCTTTGTGTTTGTTTATATATTTAACACTGTACTTAAGATTTTTCATGAATTTTATACTGAAAGCAGTTAGGTTTCTGGGTGAAGGAAACCTAAGGAAATCCTGGTGCCAAACTGGATTCTAGCTCAAAATCTGATTGGTGGAGGGATGACTGGGTGCAAAGAAGCCAGAGCTATTATGAGGAATGTGTAGATTTCCCAACTCTATGACTAGGGAATTTGTGGATTTCCCAACTCTATGACTAGGGAATTTGTGGATTTCCCAACTCTATGACTAGGGAATTTGTGGATTTCCCAACTCTGTGACTAGGGGATTTGTGGATTACCAGCACTGTGACTAGGGAATTTGTGGATTTCCCAACTCTGTGACTTGGGAATTTCTGGATTTCCCAACTCTGTGACTAGGGAATTTGTGGATTTCCCAACTCTATGACTAGGGGATTTGTAGATTTCTCAACTCCATGACTAGGGAATTTGTGGATTTCCCAACTCTATGACTAGGGAATTTGTGGATTTCCCAACTCTGTGACTAGGGAATTTGTGGATTTCCCAACTCTGTGACTAGGGAATTTGTGGATTTCCCAACTCTGTGACTAGGGAATTTGTGGATTTCCTAACTCTATGATTAGGGGATTTGTGGAATTCACAACTCTGTGACTAGGGAATTTGTGGGTTTCCCAACTCTATGACTAGGGGATTTGTAGATTTCTCAACTCCATGACTGGGGAATTTGTGGATTTCCCAACTCTATGACTAGGGAATTTGTGGATTTCCCAACTCTATGACTAGGGGATTTGTAGATTTCTCAACTCCATGACTAGGGAATTTGTGGATTTCCCAACTCTATGACTAGGGAATTTGTGGATTTCCCCACTCTATGACTAGGGAATTTGTGGATTTCCCAACTCTGTGACTAGGGAATTTGTGGATTTCCCAACTCTGTGACTAGGGAATTTGTGGATTTCCCAACTCTATGATTAGGGGATTTGTGGAATTCACAACTCTGTGACTAGGGAATTTGTGGATTTCCCAACTCTATGACTAGGGGATTTGTGGAATTCACAACTCTGTGACTAGGGAATTTGTGGATTTCCCAACTCTATGACTAGGGAATTTGTGGATTTCTCAACTCTATTATTAGGCAATTTGTGGATTTCTCAACTCCATGACTGGGGAATTTGTGGATTTTCTCATCCATAATACTGACTGCTGTGGTACAGGTGAAAAATTCTGGAGTATGGCATTATATCAGATCTCCCAGTAGCAGCCTGGCTACAAATCAACCCTTTATTTAGATTTATTTACTCTGATTGGTGTTTTACGCTGTACTCATGAATATTTCACTTATATGATTTAGGCCAGCATTATGGTGGGAGTATACCAAAGATAATACACAGGTTGTTGGTCGAGGTGGTTAGTATGCGAACGTGGCGCAAGGACCCACTGACACTCTGAGTTCAAGTCCAGTTCATGCTGGCTTCCTCTCCAGCTGTACGTGAGAAGGTATTTCAGCAACTCGCAGATTGTTGTGGGTTTCCCCTGGGCTCTGCTTGGTTTCCTCCTACCATAATGCTGGCCACGGTCGCATAAGTGAAATATTCTCTAGTATGGCATAAAACGCCAATCATCCTGAATAATTCAAATACCTGAGGGCAAACTTTAGGTAATTTACTGTATTTATTCATTTGATTAGTGTTTAAAGCATACTCAGTTTGTTTATTTTTTTAATTGGTGTCTTACACCATACTCAAAAATATTTCATGACATCGGCCAGCATTACGGTGAGAAGAAATGGGGCAGAGCCCAGGGAAAAACACCGTACTCAGGACTTTTCACTTGTCCGACAGTAGTCGGATTTATGGGTGGAGGAAGCCTGACGGTCTGCAGTATATCATTGCCTATTCACTGGCTTTTTAAAGTCACGGCTGATGCAGTCTGAGAGGGATCAAGCGTGCAGCCTCACTGGTCAATAGGCTGGGCAGTCACACCGCATCAGTGTTTTAACTGTCTGAGCCAGTCAAGTACACCAAACAACCAAATTGCCAATGATGTCTCTGTTGTAATGCTTCAGCAAATAGCCAGGTTTGGAATATCCACTTGACAAGAAAAACATCAATGTTTGGCAAAAACAATTTAATCGTTTTTTATTGAAGTGTACATCCTGCCCACAGATGAAAAAGTGGAATACCAACACTGTCAGATTCAATAATAAACAATGTTTTATTTTCAGCTCTTGTGTAAAAAGAGTACAAATCTACATGAAAAACTCATGGTGGAAGTAAATAGTGCCATTTGATACATATGGTATAGCATATAGCACACATACAGTATTTTTAATACCCACAGTACATGTACAGATCTACATAACTACGGTATCTAAGTTGCTTCATACCAACGAGATGGTTGTTCACAGTGGCTAGGACATACTGTGAAGGTCAGAAGATCAGAAGGTCAGAACACTTTTTAACAGTAAACAGATTAAATCCTGTGTAACCATCCTGATCAAATTCATTCAGTGCATGTAAACCCTTTCTACATTCACTACAAAAATACAAAATTCATATAGGATTCTGATCAGGTGCATTGCTTTAATTAGTGTTTAATGCACTCAATGTTGCGCTTTCATATGCAAATAGGTTGAGGAATTAGGGCACATACTGTTTTTTACCTAAAAGTTAGCATTTTTCACGTGACACATTCTGCTCGACTGTCCACCTTATATTCCCAATTAGGATTTTTTGGGGTGAAGTTTGATTAATTTCCTATCAGAGAAACTTGAAGAATTAGCGTCAAAAGTGTAATCTTAAGGCCTTTATGATCTGAAAGTGCAAACTTTAGGTGGTGTTCAGTATTTGTATACAGAATTTGGCTGAACCTGGATCACTTTGACAAATGGTGACTCTTGCCACAGTGAGAAATTCAGAGGCCTTAGGAATAAATTTATTAGAAAGAGTGTATATCAACATGTACAGCCCAGTCTCACAATCCTACCCACCCTGATTCTTCCGATTTATGGGACAGATATCAGTATGTTGATACAGATGTTAATAGTAGCTTTTATAGATATTTATAAATTGTTAAACATGTATTAACAGTAAACGTGTGTTAACAGTAAACATGTGTTAACAGTAATCGCTTTTATAGATATTTATAAATTGTTAAACATGTATTTAGCAGCCTTTTGGAAAACTGACGATTTGAGTGAATCATTCTTTAGATGGTCTAATCATGTGAGCAAAAAGAAAATCAATATTCCTGCTACAATTACATATATATTGGCTAAAATGAGCAGACCAGGTGTCCCAAAAATTAGAATAAATAGGGAACTTGTGACAGATCTGGAGAAATGTCTGTCAACTTGGTTTTATAATTTACATTGTCGAAAGCTGTGTAAAGTCAAAGTCCCATCATGGATTACTCATTTGGAAAGTAAAACCTGTACACTTTTAGTTACTTGACCCTTATAAAGCTAGTTTCCTGGGGCCAATTCCACAAACTCCTTACTGACTTAAGTCAAAATTTAAAAACTCCACGATGCTTAGTTTTTGGAACTGGAAGTTGAAATTTGGACATGTTTGTCTTAAGATAACATTGATGTGGAGTATAAAATTTTAATTTCTGGAACATCAAAATACGCTTTGAGGTCGTATTTCAAATTTTGACTTACATGTCAGAAATGGTTTTGTCGAATTGGCCCCGATCTTCAGCACTGTGTAGCTGAGGAAAGTTGCATATGACAGAGTTACATGCATCCAGTAATATGGGCATGTTTTCATGCTGACAGAAAGTGGAAGGACATTTATATCAAAATTGAAATTAAAGGCAGTTGAATACACTTTAATAAAATACAGGTAAAAGATTGATTTGGGCTTCGTATACTTGGAAACATTATCTTGGTCTTACTACAGTCGTGGCAACATATTTAGAGTGCTGCCTCACTGGAATGCCATGCTGAAAACAAAACATGGTGCCATATGAAGACATGGTATATTGACACTGGACTAACAAGAACATGGGTCGACCAATGCTTGGGCTGACCAGTATTTTGCCTAACCCTTTATGTGCAACACCACACCAGGAAGAAATGTAAATGAGGCTAGCCACATGATCCTGATGGCATCGTCCTGCACACAACCTTGCCATGACGTTCTACCCATTTACATTTTTGGAATCATGAACTATTGCCTCCGCCTAAACCTCTTTCATAACAACAGACAGTCCCCTTTGTTTGTGTCTTGCTTTATGTGAAATATGTTTATTTCAAAAAGCACAAAATATTTATACACTCAGCACAGAAATTCATGAAAGACAATGTTACCCGTTAAAATGGAAAACCACTCTATTGATACAGACATAAAGTAGAAGTTCAAAAACTAAAATGAAAGCCATCACATGTGACTGGCAGAAAATTGCTTCCAACATCTGCTTCAGAAATATTTCTTTACTTGTTTAAGTCTAAAATAAAATTTCATTTTCTTAAATAAAGGATGTGTTAATATGTTTAAAGGCATCTCCCATTGTAACCTTTTATAATTGTGTGGAGATAGCTTTGTTCACTTTTTTTATTACTACTGTAGATCCTACAAATACAGTAATTCTGAATAATGGGAGTCAGTACAAAGCAAACCTTGCCCCAAACATCAACAAAAACCATTTTCTTTTTTTACAAATAATACGAACTATATTACCGAATTCTGCACAACCACATTAATGTGTACACATGAAATCAAACTGAATCTGTGAATCCTTCTCTGTGCGATTCGTGTTGACACACTCAAGTTTGTTCGAGTCTTGCTCACAGGACAGTAATAACACTATAAGTCAAGGAAACTGAGCAGAGCCTGGCGAGAGACAACTGCCACTGATATGTTTATAGCATAGCGGTGTCAGAAAGTGTACTGAGCAATAAACTATTCATTCTCCACTACATGACAGAACAGGTCATTCCAATTCATTGTATATCAGTACTATTGTACTGAAATATGGATATGTTTTATGACAACCTTATTGTCAAGTGTATATAACATGGCATTAACATCCATCTATCTTAACCCCAGACATAACTAAAAAAAAAAAACAATTTGCATCAGTAATATTTACTGAACTGAAGTATGGTTAGGCAATGCTGTATCACGGCCTTACATCTACCCTCACACCCTGAATAAATAAATCATACTAAAACAAAGCTGATACATCTCTGTAGAGTATATATATATATATATATATATATATATATATATATATCTACGGCAGAGAAGTGCTTCTACAGCTATGTGCCACAATATATTACTACATCTAAAACTGATTTGGTTTTGAGACAGCAGCCCTGTACATGTACACACTCATTCACCTTCTAAATGTGTACTAATGAAGGCTCTAAATACATGGAAAATTTTAGTCTATGTCTAATCAGTTTTCCAGTAAAATTAATGAATAAATGAATTAATTCAGTTAAGTTATTGGTGGAACATATGATATATAATATATATATGCGTGAATGAAACTTTAAGCACTATAAAAGTGCCAATGTAAACTATAGTACAATAGCGCTGGGAATTTCAAGAGATGATATAATTTCATAAGCTAATATAAATAACCATGCATGACCAAATGGATATGAGCACTCGCATAAAAACCTTTCCTTTTTTCAGATCAACCAATTTTTCCACGTTTAAAACGCTACATTTTATGTCAAAGCAATTTTGAAACTCTAAACAATTACATTAGCTAATTCATTGTCACAATGATTTAGATGGCATGTGAAAGGATTTAATACACCTTATAAAATGTCACAATGCATTTTTACAAAATCCAACGCAAACTTCTGGATCTGGAACTGATAAATAACAAAGTGATGTCCATGTAAGTTATGAAATCTTACAAACTTCAGATATAAAACCTCTTTGTTTTTTCTACTGTATGTGCACGTCACAGAGTGCAAACGTGAAATTCCTGTAACAATAATTTGTCCTCGACTAATAATCCACAATGAATAAATAAAGGAAAGGGAGACAACTCAAAGTGAAACACATCAAACCTCGCATGTTCAGGTTTAAGTTCTATATTTTCCTTATTCATCCCTAAAAATACATTTTTAGAGACAAAATAGGTCACAAAATATTACTTATGTTGCTGAAACTTACATTTTCCACTAGAATATCACCCTACCATCCCAAAAAAAAAAAAATATACCACTTTTTCAAGATCTACAGGGCTCTCAGAATCTAGCAACTATTAGTCCATATATTTTTTTATTTATTTTTTTTCTTCATTCTATTTTAAAATCACAAGCACAATAGAGTTTAACTTTCCTTTCCAGATGATGATTTTTACATGATGATTTGGTGTATTCTACAACAAAATGTGGTCCCGTACACTTCAAGTTCAGCTAGCATTCTATACATACAAGATGATGAGAGATGAATGGAATTCTGCAAGATAACTGTACAATGAAAAACTTCAAAAATATATCGGAAGTCAGCTGAACTCAACGATTTGTGGAACTGATCATGTACAACTGTACAGCTCTATGCGTATAGAGTTAAGCAATGCACTTCACAAGAAATGAACGGCACAGGACATAAAATGTAAATTACATAAAACTGGTTATCTGTTCGAGAAAATTTAAAAATAGATGTAATATTTTATTCAGGCATTTTACCTTTGAAGTCTGATTACTCCATTAGACACAGTAGATTACTCCATTTGACAGAGTACAATTCCTGCTCTGTCACCATACAGCCAGTTCATCAAATCCCTTTTGCGATATGAGAGTTTCTTTGAGAAGACCAAGCTTGGGAAAGCCTGCATATACATGTTGTTCCTACAAGAACCCAGTGCTTAAAATGGTGGAGTCACTGCCAGTCTAGAACTGTATCAAGGGATCAAAGCAAACATGCTGGCAGAACTTTGTTTTTGAATGGTGGTTTTGTAGTGGAAGGTGGAGCATGAATGAACGTAAGTTCAAAGATATAAAAGACTACAAAATCCAACATACAGCTTACAAACTACTTAAGTTACGATAACTAAACTTGTGACAGTCTAAATATCAGGTGTCTTGTAAACTATTGCTGTATTTGTGATGTAAATATTTCTTTAATAGGGCTGAAATATTTACTGTTACCTTTTAGTACCCGTATTCAGGGGTTCTGGGTTTTTGTCGATTGCAGTCTTGGGATTGAAAGTAAGCGTATCCATCAAATCATGCACTTCACTGGGCCAGTACAGCAAACAAAGACATTCCAAACTATGTTCACAAAGTGGTCCAAAGCTGTACGCACACTGGTCCCAAACTATGTTCACAGTGGTTCCAAGCCATACACACGCTGGTCCGTAACTACGTTCCCAAAACAGTCCCAAGTTGTACACACGCTGGTCACAAACTATGTTCATAAAGTGGTCCCATGCCATTCACATACTGGTCCCAAACTATGTTCACAAAATGATCATAAGCCGTACACACACTGGTCCCAAATGTGAATTCTACACAACTAATGCTGCATTACATCACAAAATCTACTCAGCTTCACACCATGGACAAAGTTTCTACTTTGCATCATGCAATGCTTCACAGAGCCCGTTATTAATCTGTGTTTTAACATTCATGCATGCTCTTGGTAATGTAAAGTGTAATGAAACTTGACTTCTTCAAGCAACATAAGAAAATAGTGGCATTTTCAAATGTTCTGCCTCTCCCTGCAGAATCCCTGGCACTGTATCACTCAAATGCTGGTGGGCTGTCAGGATCATCCTCACCCCAACCCCCGCCTACCGCCTGGGTGGGGACACCGTGCTGGCCAGAGGCCTCATCAGAAGGGGGGTCTGTCTTTAGCGGCCCATAGCCTGCCTCCAACAATGCATTCTCCTGTAACCAGATAAACATAATATCTAGGTCAAATGACACTCAATCGAAACAAAGGTAGTGTGGACTATAAGAGAACTGACTGACTGACCCACAAATTATAACCATGGCCATCAAACTTGTTTGCTGAATGGGTTGTCAGACAAAATGAAAGCAGCAATAATATGAAGTTATCAAGCTGCCACAACACTCTGTCGACATCCCTTTTGGTCAAGACGTCGTTGCTTTGCGGCACGGGGGGGTTGCATATGATTTTTTCAGACATGCCACCATTCAATGATATAAAATCCTGATGATTTATGTGAGTGCTGTAGACGGTCACCCCAAATGCCGTTAGGAGTGGGTGACAACTTTTTTTGACCTGTTGATGGCAAAAAGATCAAGAATTATTCTGGAGATTTATCACAATGAGACAAAATTTTATTACCAGTAATATAGGCAGGTTACATGCACTTAGTCAGTCAACAAATTCTATCAGCTCTTCAGGAGTTTTGAAGACCCTTCAAAACAGTTTTAAGGAGTTCAACTTTCTAAATTAAGCATGTCACATAGGCTTTGTATTCAAGGGCTTTCCAGGTTGGTATAGTAATTCCTGGAGTTTTCAGGGCTGTCCAGGAGGTATATGAACCCAGCGTAGGGAACCTTAATTACCTCAGATTCTCAGCATATTTTGGATTATTTTATATCAATAATAATTATCTAATGACACAAAATTATTTTATGTGTAATAAGTAAAAAGCCAAATTGCTCAAATTTCAAAAAAGGACCCAAGAGTGAGGACTAAACTAACAATTTATAAATATAACAAAAATGCCTGATAACAGGATACTCTCGGTCTTATTCCTCCTTGTACATTTGATCAAAAGTTTTTGTATTTCCACTCCCGGTGGTGTTCCTCCTTGTACGTTTGATCAACAGTTTTTGTATTTTCACTCTCGGTGGTGTTCCTCCTTGTACGTTTGATCAACAGTTCTTGTATTTTCACTCCCGGTGGTATTCCTCCTTGTATGTTTGATCAACAGTTTTTGTATTTTCACTCCCGGTGGTATTCCTCTTTGTACGTTTGATCAACAGTTTTTGTATTTCCACTCCCAGTGGTGTTCCTCCTTGTACATTTGATCAACAGTTCTTGTATTTTCACTCTCGGTGGTGTTCCTCCTTGTACGTTTGATCAACAGTTCTTGTATTTTCACTCCCGGTGGTATTCCTCTTTGTACGTTTGATCAACAGTTTTTGTATTTTCACTCCCAGTGGTGTTCCTCCTTGTACGTTTGATCAACAGTTTTTGTATTTCCACTCCCGGTGGTGTTCCTCCTTGTATGTTTGATCAACAGTTCTTGTATTTTCACTCCCGGTGGTATTCCTCTTTGTACGTTTGATCAACAGTTTTTGTATTTCCACTCCCAGTGGTGTTCCTCCTTGTACGTTTGATCAACAGTTCTTGTATTTTCACTCCCGGTGGTATTCCTCCTTGTATGTTTGATCAACAGTTTTTGTATTTTCACTCCCGGTGGTATTCCTCCTTGTACGTTTGATCAACAGTTTTTGTATTTTCACTCTCGGTGGTATTCCTCCTTGTAGGTTTGATCAACAGTTTTTGTATTTCCACTCCCAGTGGTGTTCCTCCTTGTACATTTGATCAACAGTTTTTGTATTTCCACTGGGTTTTTGGCGCTTTTTCACGGGACTATCAGATTCTGCCATGGTTTTATGCAGACAATAATACCAAGAATGTCTGAAGTGATCTCACTGGTCAGTTTACATCTATTGGCCAATCACAGACTACACCTCTGAACTCATACAGAAATCCTGTTGCCCCTGACAATTTCTAATCCAGGGCATGTCCTGGCAAGGAATGACAACTCGGGAAGAGATTGCCGCGAGTCCAAGAGCCGACAACACTGGATAGAGATTGTTTGAACTGACTGACGGAACTTTTGAAATTTGCTAGAAACCGTAATAATTTATGACTTGAGCGTAATGGTGTAATTAACACAGTAAAATTGTACTCATTATGCCCAAATCGTAATGGTTGGCATGTCTGCTTTTTAGTTTAACATAGGTGGGTATATGTAACAATTAATATTATCAATAATGCATGACATTCAATTCCTGAGATATTTATTTAGAGGATTCTATGGTCAGGATATTGAAGTCACATCCTGTAGATGATTTTCATTACTGTATATATCCTGTTAACATGTAGCACTTGCTCAACAGTGTCAAAAATGCAACTCCAGACTCCCTTGTTCTCAAATTTTCTCAATGGCTGATCAAATATTTTACAGGCAATTGTAGTTGGAAGAGATTATTTTGATCAGACAAATAAACATGGTTTTATACTGAAATTAAACCATACTTACAACAAGCTCATAGTAAGTTTTGGTGACAATC
Source organism: Liolophura sinensis (assembly GCF_032854445.1). Classification (NCBI taxonomy): domain Eukaryota; kingdom Metazoa; phylum Mollusca; class Polyplacophora; order Chitonida; family Chitonidae; genus Liolophura; species Liolophura sinensis. The sequence continues at coordinate 5,351,870 of NC_088304.1, read as the reverse complement.
TGTTCAAAGAATTTGGCTTCTTTCTCAAAGACTGGGCCACTCTTTTCAAAACTCTTCATGTTGCTGTTGACAAGACTAGCCATAAGCTTTCCCGTCAGTCCTTTCTGAGCCTTGATGTAAAGGTCAAGGTTACCCGCCGAGGCCAGCTGGGTCTTGTAGGTCTGAAAATCAGAGGGTAGTCTGAGCAAAAAGGTAAACGAGGTGATCACTGCAGAATCAAAGAGGATTTGAAACACTTGGTTTGTTTATTTATTTATTAATGTGGTGTTTAACATTTCATTACAATTCAGAGAAGATTCCAGGCTTTAGAACTGTCAATCATCCATGGATAAGCTTCAGCGTCTACTAAACAAGCCAGGGACTCAACGTCACTCGGGACTGTCGATCATCCACGGATAAGCTTTAACGTCTACTAAACAAGCCAGGGACACAATGTCACTTGGGACTGTCAACCGTCCACGGATAAGCGTCAGCGTCTGCTAAACAAGCCAGGGACACAACGTCACTCGGAACTGTCAGTCATCCACGGATAACCTTCAGCGTCTACTAAACAAGCCAGGGACTCAACGTCACTCGGGACTGTCGAACATCCACGGATAAGCTTTAGTGTCTTCTAAACAAGCCAGGGACACAATGTCACTCGGAACTGTCAGTCATCCATGGATAAGCTTTAGCGTCTACTAAACAAGCCAGGGACACAATGTCACTCGGAACTGTCAAATTCACGGATAAGCTTTAGCATCTACTAAACAAGCCAGGGACACGTCACTCAGAACTGTCAATCACCCTCGGATAAGCTTTAGCGTCTACTAAACAAGCCAGGGACACAATGTCACTCGGGACTGTCAATCACCCATGGATAAGCTTCAGCGTCTGCTAAACAAGCCAGGGACACAATGTCACTCGGGACTGTCAATCACCCATGGATAAGCTTTAGCATCTACTAAACAACCCAGGGACACAATGTCACTCGGAACTGTCAATCATCCACGGATAAGCTTTAGCGTCTACTAAACAAGCCAGGGACACAATGTCACTCGGGACTGTTAACCATCCACGGATAAGCTTTAGCGTCTACTAAACAAGCCAGGGACACAATGTCACTCGGGACTATCAATCATCCTCGGATAAACTTCCGCGTCTACTAAACAAGCCAGGCACACAATGTCACGCATTGGATATTTTTCTTAGAAGAGTGTCACAGAATGCATGCACCAGCTGATAGCAAAACTTGTTGCTTACAGTTTACTAATTACGTCAGTCTCCTTTGCACACCTGCAAAGCATGTGTGAAAACGCAGCATTTCTTGATTGAAGCACCGGTACTAATTCAATAAACATGTTCCATAAGGCTCTAAACCACGATAAACTGAAGATCAATATCTTCCCTGGAAAAGTATCTGACAAAAACCTCCTGACAGGGAAGCTCGACTCAAGCCTACAACCTCATTGGCTGGGGAAATCAACTGCTGCGAAAACAAAGCTACAGCAAAGGCCTGAGCATTATAATTACAAAATTGACCAGCATTCCAGGCTGTTTAATAAACATTTACTGTCAGATAGAGAGGGTTATCTGAAAAGAAAAACAAAAAAAAACAGACTTACCCTCATTACTGGGATATCCTTGAAATCAAAATGGTTGTCCCAAATAGTTACAGACAGGTGCCCCGGGAACTAGAAACAGAACACATCACAGGCTTTGACAAAAGAAATACTATATTTGCCCAAAAATTTATTTCTCTATTTTGTTTACTTGAGTGTTGTTTAATGCCATCCTCAACAATTTTTCACCATTAGAATGGTGGTAAGTTTTAATGGTGGAGGAAACTGGAGTGCCCAGAGTAAACAACCAAAATGTGGCAAAACTTTCCCACATCACATTCAATTGTGCAGACCACACTGGTGGAGAAAAAGTGGTATTCAACAACTGTTATACTGCACATATGGCCACCTTAGCCCCACAAGTAGTCTGAGTGAGGGGCATTTAAAATTTTCTCCACAAAAAAGTACATTTTTAGAGGTAAATAAAGGTCATCAAATATTACATTTCCAGTAAACTAAACAGCCTCAAAACACCTTTCTAAGAACAATGTAACTTTCGGAACAAGGCAAAATAAGTAACTTTGTCATGGCCAATATTTTTAGTCAAATACAGCTGGTCTTTTCCACGTTGACATATGGTATTCTCCGACTTCTTTGTGTTTATATTATTAGAGTTCATAGAATGCTTGATAGTATTTTAATTTGAGATTGCTACATTACAAAAAAAAAAAAAATGGCAAGCATGAAACAGAAGAAATGTTCAGTTTTTGTGCATACTTCAGGTTGAAAGTAACAAGGCTTATTATAAAACTCTGTTGAAATATCACACTGACGTCAGCTTATTCCAGAAGCTGCTTTCCACAACGCACGTCTGAAGAGGTGGACACCGCCTAATGACAGACAGCACCGTAGTCTATACAACACTCAAGTTTGGGCGAACAGAAAGCTTACCAGTCTCTTGCTGGGTTTTTTGAGTTCATGGGTTTCTATCACTTCCTCGGGGGTCATCCGCGTCAAGTCACCTAGGATGTTGGCAGAAGGCCGACCCCGCAACAGAGGCACCTGGTGTTCACCTGTCTGCACTGAGTTCCTGACAAGGGAGAAAACTTGCTAAAATGTTGGTCTGCTTTGAACAAAACAGATCTAAGAATCACCAGGTACTTGACAAATCCAATGACCTAAAACTGCAACACAGTCAAGGGTTGAAGGAACTGGTTCCAAAAACAAGCAATTCTTTCATGAATGAATGAATGACGAGGACAGTATTTCAGCCTTATTGTAAAAACACTGAATGTATAATGAGAGTGGTATTTCAGCCATATAATGAAAGTAAATGATAAATGATCAAGGCAGTATTTCAGCCATCGTGATAGTCAATGAATAAATGAGGAGGGCAGTATTTCAGCTATATCATGAAAGTCTTTGAATGAATGAGGACAGTATTTCAGCTATATCATGAATGTCTTTGAATGAATGATGAGGGCAGTATTTCAGCCATATCATGAAAGTCACTGAATGAACGAGGAGGACAGTATTTCAACCATATTGTGAAAGTCTTTGAATGAATGATGAGGACAGTATTTCAGCCATATCGTGAAAGTCTTTGAATGAATGAGGAGGGCAGTATTTCAACCATATCATGAAAGTCTTTGAATAAATGAGGAGAACAGTATTTCAGCCATATCATGAAAGTCACTGAAAGAATGAGGACAGTATTTCAGCCATATCATGAAAGTCACTGAAAGAATGAGGACAGTATTTCAGCCATATCACGGAAGTCTTTGAATGAATGATGAGGGCAGTATTTCAACCATATTATGAAAGTCTTTGAATGAATGAGTAGGGCAGTATTTCAACCATATCATGAAAGTCTTTGAATGAATGAGGAGAACAGTATTTCAGCTATATCATGAAAGTCACTGAAAGAATGAGGACAGTATTTCAGCCATATCATGAAAGTCTTTGAATGAATGATGAGGGCAGTATTTCAACTATATCATGAAAGTCTTTGAATGAATAAGGAGAACAGTATTTCAACCATATTATGAAAGTCTTTGAATGAATGATGAGGACAGTATTTCAACCATATCATGAAAGTCTTTGAATGAATGATGAGGACAGTATTTTAGCCATATTGTGAATGTCACTGAATGAATGAGGAGAACAGTATTTCAACCATATCATGAAAGTCTTTGAATGAATGAGGAAAACGGTATTTCAGCCATATTGTGAAAGTCACTGAATGAATGGTGAGGGCAGTATTTCAGCCATATTATGAAAGTCTTTGAATGAATGATGAGGACAGTATTTCAACCAGACAGTATTCAAAGTCTTTGAATGAATGATAAGGGCAATATTTCAGCCATATCATGAAAGTCTTTGAATGAATGAAGAGGACAGTATTTCAGCCATATAGTGAAAGTCTTTGAATGAATGATGAGGGCACTATTTCAGCCATATCATGAAAGTCTTTGAATGAATGAGGAGAACAGTATTTCAGCCATATTGTGAAAGTCACTGAAAGAATGAGGACAGTATTTCAGCCATATTATGAAAGTCATTGAATAAATGATGAGGACAGTATTTCAGCCATATCATGAAGGTCTTTGAATGAATGATGAGGGCAGTATTTCAACCATATTGTGAATGTCACTGAATGAATGAGGAGTACAGTATTTCAGCCATATCATGAAAGTCTTTGAATGAATGAGGAGAACAGTATTTCAGCCATATTGTGAAAGTCACTGAAAGAATGAGGACAGTATTTCAGCCATACCATGAAAGTCTTTGAATGAATGATGAGGACAGTATTTCAACCATATTATGAAAGTCATTGAATAAATGATGAGGACAGTATTTCAGCCATATCATGAAAGTCATTGAATGAATGATGAGGGCAGTATTTCAGCCATATCATGAAAGTCTTTGAATGAATGAGGAGAACAGTATTTCAGCCATATCATGAAAGTCTTTGAATGAATGAGGAGGACAGTATTTCAACCATATTATGAAAGTCATTGAATAAATGATGAGGACAGTATTTCAGCCATATCATGAAAGTCATTGAATGAATGAGGAGGGCAGTATTTCAGCCATATCATGAAAGTCATTGAATGAATGAGGAGAACAGTATTTCAGCCATATCATGAAAGTCTTTGAATGAATGAGGAGGACAGTATTTCAACCAGACAGTATTCAAAGTCTTTGAATGAATGATAAGGGCAGTATTTCAGCCATATTATGAAAGTCTTTGAATGAATGATGAGGGCAGTATTTCAACCATATCGTGAAAGTCTTTGAATGAATGAGGAGAACAGTATTTCAGCCATATCATGAAAGACTTTGAATAAATGATGAGGACAGTATTTCAACCATATCATGAAAGTCTTTGAATGAATGAGGAGGACAGTATTTCAGCCATATCATGAAAGTCATTGAATGAAGGATGAGGGCAGTATTTCAGCCATATCATGAAAGTCTTTGAATGAATAAGGAGAACAGTATTTCAGCCATATCATGAAAGTTTTTGAATGAATAAGGAGAACAGTATTTCAGCCATATCATGAAAGTCTTTGAATGAATGAGGAGGACAGTATTTCAACCAGACAGTATTCAAAGTCTTTGAATGAATGAGGAGGGCAGTATTTCAACCATATCATGAAAGTCTTTGAATGAATAAGGAGAACAGTATTTCAGCCATATCATGAAAGTTTTTGAATGAATAAGGAGAGCAGTATTTTCAGCCATATCATGAAAGTCTTTGAATGAATGAGGAGGACAGTATTTCAACCAGACAGTATTCAAAGTCTTTGAATGAATGAGGAGGGCAGTATTTCAACCATATCATGAAAGTCTTTGAATGAATAAGGAGAACAGTATTTCAGCCATATCATGAAAGTTTTTGAATGAATAAGGAGAACAGTATTTCAGCCATATCATGAAAGTCTTTGAATGAATGAGGAGGACAGTATTTCAACCAGACAGTATTCAAAGTCTTTGAATGAATGAGGAGGGCAGTATTTCAACCATATCATGAAAGTCTTTGAATGAATAAGGAGAACAGTATTTCAGCCATATCATGAAAGTTTTTGAATGAATAAGGAGAGCAGTATTTCAGCCATATCATGAAAGTCTTTGAATGAATGAGGAGGACAGTATTTCAACCAGACAGTATTCAAAGTCTTTGAATGAATGAGGAGGGCAGTATTTCAACCATATCATGAAAGTCTTTGAATGAATAAGGAGAACAGTATTTCAGCCATATCATGAAAGTTTTTGAATGAATAAGGAGAGCAGTATTTCAGCCATATCATGAAAGTCTTTGAATGAATGAGGAGGACAGTATTTCAACCAGACAGTATTCAAAGTCTTTGAATGAATGAGGAGGGCAGTATTTCAACCATATCATGAAAGTCTTTGAATGAATAAGGAGAACAGTATTTCAGCCATATCATGAAAGTTTTTGAATGAATAAGGAGAACAGTATTTCAGCCATATATCATGAAAGTCTTTGAATGAATGAGGAGGACAGTTTTCAACCAGACAGTATTCAAAGTCTTTGAATGAATGAGGAGGGCAGTATTTCAACCATATCATGAAAGTCTTTGAATGAATAAGGAGAACAGTATTTCAGCCATATCATGAAAGTTTTTGAATGAATAAGGAGAGCAGTATTTCAGCCATATCATGAAGTCTTTGAATGAATGAGGAGGACAGTATTTCAACCAGACAGTATTCAAAGTCTTTGAATGAATGAGGAGGGCAGTAATTTCAACCATATTGTGAAAGTCTTTGAATGAATGAGGAGGACAGTATTTCAGCCATATCATGAAAGTCATTGAATGAATGAGGAGGGCAGTATTTCAACCATATCATGAAAGTTCTTTGAATGAATGAGGAGGACAGTATTTCAACCAGACAGTATTCAAAGTCTTTGAATGAATGAGGAGGGCAGTATTTCAACCATATCATGAAAGTCTTTGAATGAATAAGGAGAACAGTATTTCAGCCATATCATGAAAGTTTTTGAATGAATAAGGAGAACAGTATTTCAGCCATATCATGAAAGTCTTTGAATGAATGAGGAGGACAGTATTTCAACCAGACAGTATTCAAAGTCTTTGAATGAATGAGGAGGGCAGTATTTCAACCATATCATGAAAGTCTTTGAATGAATAAGGAGAACAGTATTTCAGCCATATCATGAAAGTTTTTTGAATGAATAAGGAGAGCAGTATTTCAGCCATATCCATGAAAGTCTTTGAATGAATGAGGAGGACAGTATTTCAACCAGACAGTATTCAAAGTCTTTGAATGAATGAGGAGGGCAGTATTTCAACCTTATTGTGAAAGTCTTTGAATGAATGAGGAGGACAGTATTTCAGCCATATCATGAAAGTCATTGAATGAATGAGGAGGACAGTATTTCAACCAGACAGTATTCAAAGTCTTTGAATGAATGATAAGGGCAATATTTCAGCCATATCATGAAAGTCTTTGAATGAATGAGGAGGACAGTATTTCAGCCATATCATGAAAAGTCCTTTGAATGAATGATGAGGGCAGTATTTCAACCATATCGTGAAAGTCTCTGAATGAATGAGGAGAACAGTATTTCAGCCATATCATGAAAGTCATTGAATGATGAGGAGGGCAGTATTTCAACCATATCATGAAAGTCTTTGAATGAATAAGGAGAACAGTATTTCAGCCATATCATGAAAGTCTTTGAATGAATGAGGAGAACAGTATTTCAGCCATATCATTGAAAGTCATTGAATGAATGAGGAGGGCAGTATTTCAAGCCATATCGTGAAAGTCTTTTGAATGAATGACGAGGACAGTATTTCAGCCATATCATGAAAGTCATTGAATGAATGAGGAGGGCAGTATTTCAATCATATCATGAAAGTCTTTGAATGAATGACGAGGACAGTATTTCAGCCATATCATGAAAGTCTTTGAATGAATGAGGAGGACAGTATTTCAACGATATCATGAAAGTCATTGAATGAATGACGAGGACAGTATTTCAGCCATATCGTGAAAGTCTTTAAATGAATGACGAGGACAGTATTTCAGCATATCATGAAAGTCCTTTGAATGAATGAGGAGGGCAGTATTTCAATCATATCATGAAAGTCTTTGAATGAATGACGAGGACAGTATTTCAGCCATATCATGAAAGTCTTTGAATGAATGACGAGGACAGTATTTCAGCCATATCGTGAAAGTCTTTAAATGAATGACGAGGACAGTATTTCAGCCATATCGTGAAAGTCTTTGCATGAATGATCAGAGCATTATCCCGCAAATTTTTACACATATTATTCTGTTCACCAAAACAAGAAGATCTTTCAAAATGTCCCTACCCTCTGAATAGTGGCACCACTGCCCAGCCCATCATGGAGTGTTCCCCCAGCTCCTTCAGCTGTTGACCCTCAGGCCCTGTAAGTCTCCCTGGGGCCCGGTGGTCTCTCGTAGGGTGGTATACCACCCCTAGTCCAATGACCTGGATCAGCACACAAACTGTTCTCATCGTAGAATGGATGAATTTCCTACAATGAAGAAAGATGAAATGTCAGGAAAGAGTTTGAAGTAACAAATCTTAACGTTCAGGAGTCTCCATCATTCCAGGTTTCCACATAAAACACCAAAATACATGTACTTTAGTCTTACTATGGAATGAAGTTTGTGCAATATCTTGTGAATAAACAATGATATTACCATATCTGGAAAGTTTAGACGGATTTATTTATTTAATATTTGATTGGTGTTAATGCAGTACTCAAAAATTTTGAACACATACAAATGCTGCCATGATTATGGGTAAGGGTGGGAAACCAATGTGCCTGGAGTAAACCACCGACTTTCAGCAGATATCTGACAAACCAACCACCTGATTTTACAGACACACCCCAAGCAGTGATAGCCAAATGCAAAGACTCAAGCTTATTGGTCAAAGGAATGGCAGTTGCAGCGAGCCTGTGCTTTGACCTACCGGTAGCAAGGGTCCACAATGAGTGCAAGATGAATGTATAATGCTGTCACAATCAATCATGTATTTTAACCATATGATCTGACAAGTTATTCTCTGGCAACCACCACACATTTATAATCTGTCTGTTTGATTGTATGATTGTGGCTTTAACACTGCTTTCAACACTATTTCTGTTGTATTACAACAGCAGATCCTTCAAGTAGGCCAGTCCCAATGCCAACACATGTATAGTGCCGTCTCACTGGAATGACATGCGGAAGACACTGGGCACAATGTCCCACCGGTATATACTGTACACGGCATAATATTCAACAAGTACCTTGACTACTGTATTCCTCTAGTGTTTTTAGTTCCAAGCTGGGTAGTACCAAGGTTAACGTTTAAGTTACAGGTGTGACTTGACTGCTCCTTCATAACACCACCCCAACTACTCATCCATGACCCTGTGAGGCCTCCATCCAGAGCTAAACCACCAGGTATCCCCCTGAAGACCCGAGAGTGTTTACCTGGGGTGGATCTATCCAGCACGGGGACCTCAGCAGACTAGAGTAGTCATGTTTGAGGGTGATCCATTGCTCCTGGCCCCCTAGCCCAGCCTCTGTGGGTTCCATGTCCAGGGCTAACCCTCCAGGTATGACTCTCAGAATACACTGCACATAATGGTTTTCTGCAATCATATATGATATTACTGGTATAAAGGAGGCTAACCTTCATGCAACATGACACAGAACTGAAAAGTCCAACAGAAAAAGCACCATGCAATAATACACACTGAATCCAGAAGAATATGTTGCGTTTATATTTCAGGGCTTTTCTTTGCATTTTCTTTGGGGGGGGGGAGTAAGTCATACATGTACATACACTACTCCATAAATTCATCAAGGTTTAACATTGCTTTCTTCAATATTCACAAACCTTGTCACAGTCCCATCACTAATGCCTACCATAATTCCTCAACATTTTGGGATATGAAAGAGGAACTTCCAGTGCAATTTATGAACACTTACAGTTTGATGTTGTAGACAAAAGTACATTGGTTGGATTCACCAATTGCAGGGCTTCACAAAAGTCTAATTTTATCAGTTTACACAGAACAATACCTTCAGACTATGTCTGATTAAACACTGTGCAAACAAGAAAAAAAGCTGAAGAATTAGAGTAAATATTTACAGTGCTGTCTCACTGAAATGCCATGTTTAAGACACAAGGCATGTTGCCCCACCTAGTCACCGCAAACTGACACCAGGCCACGCAATATTCCACCACATAATGGAGAAGATTGCCAACTTCAGTGTTTAAAGTAGGACTGCACTTGGCTTTAAAACTCCCAAGTCATTCAATTAATGAGCAGAAGGTCTAACTGCTCAGTTACCACAATATATTTACTGTGGTAAAGGGTTTTAAGTTTATGAGCATGGGATGATATGGATACCAAAAAACATGTAGTTAATATCTTATTTATTACGAATGCTTTATACTTTATACAATCTTCAACTTTCAAATAAAACCATATGCAACTTTCTAATAATACCATATGCAACGTTCAAATAATACCATATGCAACTTTCAAATAAAACCATATGCAACTTTCTAATAATACCATATGCAACGTTCAAATAATACCATATGCAACGTTTGAATAATATCATAACAGAGAGATATATCAGGGAAGGGGAAATTACTTTTATGTTTACTATATCCAGAGTAAATTTCAGATATGCTTCTTTGGCTAATGGCTTTTTGTCTAAAAATGTATGCAATGCTCCTGTCCTACACTTAACATTTCACACTTCCGAGCCTTAACCCAACCATGAAATTCCACCACAAAATTTTGTCACAGCATATGCTAAATGACACAAAATTTTTTGTATGACGATGTAACCCATTTTGCCTGATTATGAGAGTTTTACTGAGTTTTTAAAATGGTGTTTTGAGGCTTGCTTGGAAGATAGGATGGAAGCCCAGTGGGAAAATTAAAGTTTCATCTTGAAAAGTACAATTTCATGATATTCATATGCCTCTGAAACAGCTTTTTTGTAAGCATTTTTTCAACAGTTTCATGTTGAGGTCTATGTAACTACTAGATCAGAAATAAAATACTATGGGATACATGTGGTACATCTACCTTCCAAGCCGAATGCCCGATTGACCCTGACAGACAGGCCTGTTTTGATCCGGTACCGCACACACTGAAGAATGTTGATGTGGCCAGCAGGGAGGTTAGCTGGTAGGTTCTTCTTTAGGTCAAGGCGACTGTCCACCCAGCGTGAGAGTGAGCCATCATCAGACACTACAGAACAAGACACAAAACAGTGAGCCGTCATCAGACACTACAGAACCAGACACAAACAGACAAGCCGTGAACACTTGGACTCAGATCAAATCATTTACTTATTTATTAATTTATTACCCTCATACAACGACAGACAATGGGCAGAGCCCTGAGGGAAACCAACGACCATCTGCAGGTTGCTACAAGACCTGAGAGACCGGAGAGGAAGCCAGCATGAGCTGGACTTGAACTCATCATTTATTTAATTACTTCACTCAGTAGATAGTAGATAGAGGAATGAACCGCTCTATACACATGGTTTACTTAGACAATGACAGTTATCAGGGAAAAAACTGGAGAACCCAGATCTCTCCACTGAACTCTGAACTCCCACAACTGTCTCCTCACTATATACTCTCCATGACCAACACCAACCTCCCACCCAACCCCCAGCGGCTGATTACTCACTAGGGGGCACTCTCTCCACAGTCTGCACTCTTCTGATCATCTGTCGGAAGTCTCTAGGGTAAGCCATATGCTCTGTGTAACTGTGGAAAATCCTCTCCTCAGACAGTGAGGGTTGGCAGTCAAAACTCTTATAGTACCCTTTACCATACTTGGGAAGTGCTACAAAATTCTGGAGAAAAAAGCATTAACTTATTAATTTCTATTTTCATTTTTTTTTCTTCACTTTTACAATGGCAGTTTTTTGGCTGAGGAAACCGGAGTTATGTAGAGTTCACCATCTGCATTTATCAGGTAACTGACAAATCTTCTGTCATACAGCCACACCTGAATCAGCACGAGCTGGATTTGAACCTGTGACCTCCTTGTCAAGAGGTCGATTGCGTGCATCAATATGCGCTCTTCAGCTGATGCACACAGGTGAAGTTTGAAATGTAGAACACTGGGTGAAATGGTCCACAACAAGGATGCTTGCTTGTTTTTCTTTTATTTCTTCGGGTTTAACGTCACTTTTCAGACTATTTCAGTCCTACTACCATTGTGTCTTGATTTAAAGTAATATGGAGAATGTCCTTGTTTAAATCAAGAATATTTTGCCAACACAATTAATCGTCCATCTATTGTTTGGTTTAATCTGAAATAGCAAGGTACAGAATTTACCTGTTCATAAAATACATTAATAATAATTTCATTTGAAGAACTCGTGCGTTTCTTGTTGAAGAAGAACAGTTTGTGAAAGTTAGCTTGAAAAAGCCACAATTGTGCACTTGTCTTTGATTTTCTACCAGTGGGGAGTGCATTAACCAAAGGCTATCATTTTAAAGGTAAAGAAAACAATAAAATAAAATATATATCAGATGAAAGACCACTAAAAACTGTCCAAGAAAATAGTTTGATTTATTTTGTATGACTTTTCCAACGAAGTAAAATGGTTTCACAACATCTGATTCTACAGTGGTCAGCTGTGGATCAGTCATGTCACATCAATATTTTTGCTTAAAATGGCTCATTTCAGGTCCATTTGCCAAATGTATTCATCAATCTCTATGTATATGCATTTTTAATGAAGAAATGTAGCAGTCTAATTTTATGTGTATAACATGGCAAAAATCTGATGTGATGTCACTGGTCAAAATACTGTTAGATAAGGCCACTGTAGAATTCAAACTTTCAAACGCATTTTACTAGGTTGAAAAATGAATAGAAATATTTTTGTAGACGGTGATGGTTTTTGATCTGACATAAACTTCACAATAGTGTATTCTTTGGCTTTAAGACAGATGAGCGTTATACTTGTGGATTTAGTTTTAAGACAGATGTGGGTTATATCTATGGATTTAGCTTTTAGACAGATGTGGGTTATATCTGTGGATTTAGCTTTTAGACAGATGTGGGTTATATCTGTGGATTTAGCTTTAAGACAGATGAGGGTTATATCTGTGGATTTAGCTTTAAGACAGATGAGGGTTATATCTGTGGATTTAACTTTTAGACAGATGAGGGTTATATCTGTGGATTTAGCTTTAAGGCAGATGAGGATTATATCTGTGGATTTAGCTTTAAGACGGATGAGGATTATATCTATCGATTTAGCTTTTAGACAGATGAGGATTATATCTGTGGATTTAGCTTTTAGACAGATGAGGGTTATATCTATCGATTTAGTTTTAAGACAGATGAGGATTATATCTGTGGATTTAGCTTTAAGACAGATGAGGGTTATATCTGTGGATTTAGCTTTAAGACAGATGAGGGTTACATCTGTGGATTTAGCTTTAAGACAGATGAGGATTATATCTGTGGATTTAGCTTTAAGACGGATGAGGATTGTATCTATCGATTTAGCTTTAAGACAGATGAGGATTATATCTGTGGATTTAGCTTTTAGACAGATGAGGGTTATATCTGTGGATTTAGCTTTTAGACAGATGAGGATTATATCTGTGGATTTAGCTTTAAGACAGATGAGGGTTATATCTGTGGATTTAGCTTTAAGACAGATGAGGATTATATCTGTGAATTTAGCTTTTAGACAGATGAGGGTTATATCTATCGATTTAGCTTTAAGACAGATGAGGATTATATCGGTGGATTTAGCTTTTAGACAGATGAGGGTTATATCTGTGGATTTAGCTTTTAGACAGATGAGGGTTATATCTGTGGATTTAGCTTTAAGACAAATGAGGATTATATCTATCGATTTAGCTTTAAGACAGATGAGGATTATATCTGTGGATTTAGCTTTTAGACAGACGAGGGTTATATCTGTGGATTTAGCTTTTAGACAGATGAGGATTATATCTGTGGATTTAGCTTTTAGACAGATGAGGATTATATCTGTGGATTTAGCTTTTAGACAGATGAGGGTTATATCTGTGGATTTAGCTTTAAGACACATGAGGATTATATCTGTGGATTTAGCTTTTAGACAGATGAGGGTTATATCTGTGGATTTAGCTTTAAGACAGATGAGGGTTACATCTGTGGATTTTTTACACATTCCCATGTGCACAATCACACAGGCAAAAAAGCTTACTTACCTCTGAATGTGGCATGAGGCGCACAAGAATGGTGCATCCTGGGATAGCTGGAACACCATCGATGTCTGAGGCTTTAAGCAGCTCCTGTGGTGCATTTTTAGGAGGCATTCCATTCCTAAACTTCAGCTGATGACCTCCCACTCTAAGCAATGGCTGCAATGTCAAAGTTAATAGTTGAGTATATATACCCATGCAGTTTTGTCTCCACAATCGAAGTAAAAAGGTGCATAAATCAAAATAAATGTTTCTCTTTCATATGCAAAAGGTTGAGGAATTAGAGTAATATGACTCTCCTACTTTTTGTATCATACCAATTAGTGCTTCAGCTCAATGAAACGAGTGCAAGTATCTAATTAAAGGATCTAACTGACCCATTTAAACGTAAAGAGGGTCCAAATGTGGCTCAATGTTGATAAGGACTTCTGAATCCAACTTACCAATGGCGGCAAATGGCCAGTAGAGTACAGGCCACTCTTACAAAGTAAATTTATCTATCGGTATTTATTTCACTGGTGTTTTGATACTGTATTTGAGAAAGGCGGCCAGCAGGTTACTGGTTGGAGAATACTATGCTTCCCAGGGTAAATCACTAACCATTTCCAGGTACAAACTGGTTCATGGACAAATCTCCCAACTTACAGCTGCAGCCAAGCCAGCCAAAGCTGGGTAAGAAACTGTGACGTCAATGATCAATGCATAATTTACTAGTACACACATACCTGTGGCTTAACAAAAACTCTAAAGCACACCTCCATGCACATTGTCACTTTCAATACACAATACCTCACCTTGCACGTAATATACTATAACCATGAGTGAAAAACAAGAAAAAAGAACGACCTTTAATTCTTGGTTGTCACGTTTTGATGTAATAAAATTCTTGTGTAGCAGGACTCACCTTTCCAGTGTCATCGGGTTCAAACACCGGTAATATACAGCTTCCCACCACCATCAGCATGTCAGTCACCACATCCACGGTGTACAGCCGTAACAAGATCAGCATGTCCCCACTAGCTTCCTCATTATTCCCGTTAACAGTCAATTTGTAACCGAACACTGGACACCTGGCCGACTCAGACAGCTCAGGTAAGGCTTTGATGTCAGGTGGGCTTGTTATGTCACCTGTGTTCAGCACTCGCCCAGTTACCTGTCATGATTGCATGGCAGGATATAAATGTATTACTAACCTACAATGCTAATAACACAAAATTATGTTGATTTACACCATGCATCTATCATGACATATCATATATATACTTTTCTTCAGAAAATAACACCTAATTTAATCATAATGAATATTTTTTTTAAGACGGTCTAATGTCTTCATACACATACAGAAATCATTTTCCTGTTCAAAATTAAATGTCACACCAATTTTTTTTTACAGAAAGTCATTATTGAGGACATACAAGAGTTGACAGAACATATGTTAAGTGAGACACAATTTATTTTTTCTGACAATATCCCATTCCAATTCATGTATAGAGGAAACATCTTTCATTTCAAGACTTGCCTGGCTTTGATTTCATACACAATACCAAGTTCTGTAAGTGAGGGACTAACCTTGACCACTGAGGCACCCGGTAACTAACCTTGACCACTGAGGCACCCAGTAACTAACCTTGACCACTGAGGCACCCAGTAACTAACCTTGACCACTGAGGCACCCAGTGACAAACCTTGACCACTGAGGCACCCAGTGACAAACCTTGACCACTGAGGCACCCAGTAACTAACCTTGACCACTGAGGCACCCAGTAACTAACCTTGACCACTGAGGCATTGTCAGGGATGAAGCGCACACTGTCCACATACAGATCAAAGGCCTCAGTCACATCTGTGGGGGAAGGGTTCCACGATGCTGTCTTAGTCCTGTGGGCAACCCATGGGGAGGGATCCACGGGCCCAGGGGTATCTGGGGGCGGGATGATGTCCTTGGGGCGACGCCGCTTATGTTCAGGGCCTGGGGTCTGTTTCACCGGGGGCTTTGGTGTTCCGACATCAACATCTGGGGTCTGTGCTGAGGCTGGGGTGGTCAGAACTGGAGACCTGTAATATTTATGTCAGAATTGACTAATTCTTTCTTCCTCCACAACAACTTACACAAAAAAGTATATGTGCGGGGGCCTCCGTGGCCGAGGTGATTAGCGTGCCACCGGCGCAATGACCCAGGAACCTCTCACCAATGCAGTCAATAGGAGTTCCTGTTCAGTTCATACCAGCTTCCTCCCTGGCTGTATGTGGAAAGGTCTGCCACCAACGTGCAGATGGCCATGTGTTTCCTGGTTTGCACCCACCATAATGCTGGCTGACGTCTTATAAGTGAAATATTCTTGTGTACGGCGTATAACATGAATGAAATACGCAGATAAATAAAAACTACATGTAGACATGATATATAGCATCATCGCTGAAATTACGTCAGTAGTGAAATGACAATATTGGCTGGACTGGTAACTACTTTAAATATTCAACTAATCTCTTCTGCAATAGTATTATTTTGTCTCTGCTAAATATCAACAAATGAGGCCACAGTTGATTAATACTAACATGTCATGATACTGTACGGATATGTAATTTGCGATCTTCATTTCTGAAAGTCAGTGACATGATTTAAAAGTTACACGAATTGTCTCAAAAATCAGGGGCCTGACAAACTTATGCAGGTAATCCTGATCAGGGGTCAAACTTGTACAGGTAATTCTGGTTAAGGGTCAAACTTGTACAGGTTATTCTGGTTAGGGGTCAAACTTGTACAGGTAATTCTGGTTAGGGGTCAAACTTGTACAGGTAATTCTGGTTAGGGGTCAAACATGTACAGGTAATTCTGGTTAGGGGTGAAACTTGTACAGGTAATTCTGGCTACGGGACAAACTTGTACAGGTAATTCTGGTTAGGGGGTCAAACTTGTACAGGTAATTCTGGTTAGGGTTCTAACTTGTAGAGGTAATTCTGGTTAGGGGTCAAACTTGTACGGTAATTCTGGTTAAGGGACAAACTAGTGCAGGTAATTCAGGTTAGGGGTGAAATTTGTGCAGGTAATTCTGATTAGGGGTCAAACTTGTACAGGTAATTCTGGTTAGGGGTCAAACTTGTACAGGTAATTCTGGTTAGGGGTCAAACATGTACATGTAATTCTGATTAGGGGTCAAACTTGTACAGGTAATTCTGGTTAGAGGTCAAACTTGTACAGGTAATTCTGGTTCGGGGTCAATCTTGTACAGGTAATTCTGGTTAAGGGACAAACTTGTGCAGGTAATTCTGGTAAAGGGACAAACTTGTGCAAGTAATTCTGGTTAGGGGTCAAACTTGTGCAGGTAATTCTGGTTAGGGTTCTAACTTGTACAGGTAATTCTGGTTAGGGGTTAAATTTGTGCAGGCAATCCACATGGGGAGACAAACTTACGGCTTCCTGGGAGGAGACGGCTCCCTGGTGTCCTGAGGAGGTAACTGTACCGGAATAATGTCTGCAGGTTCCTCATATGGCTCCTCATCCAGGTCATAGATTATCAGACTCAGCTCTGAGGAGTAGCCCAGTAGGTCTGATAACAGATACATGTATCACAGATGTTAGCACTTGTGTGACAATCACAGACCAGCAAGCTCAGCTCTGAGGAGCAGCCCAGTAGGTCTGATAACAGATACATGTATCACAGATGTTAGCACTTGTGTGACAATCACAGACCAGCAGGCTCAGCTCTGAGGGGCAGTCCAGTAGGTCTGATAACAGATACATGTATCACAGATGTTAGCACTTGTGTGACAATCACAGATCAACAGGCTCAGCTCTGAGGGGCAGCCCAGTAGGTCTGATAACAGATACATGTATCACAGATGTTAGCACTTGTGTGACAATCACAGATCAGCAGGCTCAGCTCTGAGGAGCAGCCCAGTAGGTCTGATAACAGATACATGTATCACAGATGTTAGCACTTGTGTGACAATCACAGATCAGCAGGCTCAGTTCTGAGGGGCAGCCCAGTAGGTCTGATAACAGATACATGTATCACAGATGTTAGCACTTGTTTGACAATGACATATCAGCAGGCTCAGCTCTGAGGAGTAGCCCAGTAGGTCTGATAACAGATACATGTATCACAGATGTTAGCACTTGTGTGACAATCACAGATCAGCAGGCTCAGCTCAAATTACTCAAGTACATCAAGAGGTATTATCAAGAGGGGCCATAATCCTCTTTTGTTTCCTGTGATGTCGCTAATCCTCACAATCTGGATCAGAGATTACAACCATGGTGGGCGAATTATCACTGTGTAAAAAGATGACATTTGCACCTACTGTGAGCAGGATTCAAAGAGCCTAGGAGGTGTCACTTGTTTTTGCACGAGCCTTTGACTGGCGAGCAAGTATATGTAGGCCTACCTTTAATCAACAGGCAAAGTCACTGGTCACCTTTTAAAAAGTTCAACATTAAACATACAAATTTACCATTATTGGAGCCGGTCATTTGCACTGTCAAGCAACACAATTAGTTTTGGATTGTTTTCGGTTTTAATCATCTTTTGTAGCTGGCCTGATACTGGTTGTCAAATGGCATTGTTGTATACAGTTCAGAGTTTGTTAGAAGCTCCCTCATTGGTCCACAGGAGACACACAGCCAATGGGATAGCGTGTATCAAAGCGACATTCATTGGATGCCAGCATGTGCTACTTTCTTTCACTTTCCTTGCATACTGAAGACTGATAGAACTAAATACGAATGGACTCACAAGTTTTAATTACAGCCAATACACGCTTGACCACTTCAGCTTGTCAAGGACGCATATATTTTCGAATTCAATTCAGTTTTTGTCCAAAAATTTGAGTAATTTTACTACAAAAACACAGAAGTGATTTTTTTTAACCCCTATTTTCAGTTTTTAATGTCTTAGCGAGCACCTGACTAATGTTTATGTCCACTTAAAGACTACCATTCAGAGTGTCTTAAACCAGCATTATTATTTTTTTAATATTTTTGTCATTGTTCTTTGATACTATGGCGGTCAGTGGAGGCATCATCAATAGCTTGTCACATTTCCAAAGCGCATTCCATGTCAAAGGTGAAGAATGAACGAATGATTGGGGATTAATTCCTCGTCGGCAATATTTCACCCTCACTGTTGCAATTCACTGGGAAATCAGTTTCAGTCTACTGCATAGCAAATACACTATCTTATTTCAAAATGCTGTTAAGCATACCCACCTGTTTCGTACTCAGCTGAGGTGCCTGGGATCGGGGTTGACTTACTGCCCTTTTCCTTCCCAGGGTGCAATGGGTAGGTGTTATTTCCTGTTAGAAGTGTCCACTGATTGGCTGACACCTGATCATACAAAGGGACTTTACTCCAGCCCAGGGTGGTGGAATTGTTAGCTATGAAGTAAATATGTAACAAATTAAGAAAATGTAGACACCTTCAACAAAACAGTTTCTACATTCCCCAGCTTCCATTGTTCATGAGAACTGGTTGGTAAGGAAGTGGTTGACAATGCTCTCTTGTGTGATCTTGTATGAAGTTGGCTGCAGGCCACATATCACTCACCTATGTGAAATATGACACCAGTAACTTGCCAAAGATCAGTGGTTTACTCCAAGTAATCAAGTTTTATCAACCTATAAAATTTGCTACCACCATTAAACCTTACATGTATAAGGCAATAAACATGAATCAAATAAATAAATAAATAAATAAATAAATAAATCACCCACAGCTACACCGATAATTCCACCTTTTTGTCATTTAAAATGACTTAATTAAGTATTTAATGAAGATAAGCAAGGAGAAGAGAAAATACACATGCTCTATTTTATGACTTCTCCCTATTTCTCTCTATTACTGCTTTAGGTCATTTATACTGCTCTGGGTTTGATCTCCATGCTGAAGTCTTTTATAATGCAGGAAGAGAATTTCATACCTTGGTCACCTGCGGAAGGGGAATACTCCACTTCCACCATTGCATACACCGTCCCTCCAAGCTCCTTCTCCACATCTAACTGTGACAGATCCAATGCATCAAACTCAAACTTATCCACAGGGAACTTGGCATACAGAGTTCTCTCCCCATAGCTGTCAGTGTCAGACCTGACCTCCAGAGGGGGCTGTGTTGAAGGCTGGGTGGCAAGACGGACAGTCCCAAAGTACACAGACACATTAAGCTTCAGGTCAGACACATCACACTGAGACAGCTGAGGCTCCTGGGGATAAACACTTTTTTCACTTATTTATTTATTTGATTTGGAGTTTTACACCGTACTCAACAATATTCCACTTATGCGACAGCAGCCAGCATTATGGTGGTAGGAAACTGGGCAGAGCAAGGAGGAAACTCATGACCATCCGCAGGCTGCTGGCAAACCTTCCACGTACCACCTGAGAGGAAGCCAGCACCTTTAACGCCTTTAGACGCTTCCAAGTGTCGTTGAGCACTTATTGTCACCAAAGCCTCACAAGAGGTAAGAAGGAAAACTGCAAAATTCCTGTCCAAGGCTGGGATATCCCTCTTGAGTCTTAAGAGATTGAAAGGCAAGCTCCTTAACTAGATTTATCAAGTTAAAAAAAAATATGTTAAGGCATTATTTTCCACAGCCCATTACAAAGAGGACAAAATAATTTTTTACTGGATTTTACTGGCTGCATTTTACTGGTTGAAGATCTGCAGATGGAAAGAAAAACCCAGTCAGGTTAGGGAATGTTTGTCTCACCTTATCAAAGGACTCCGCAGGGAATATCAGTTTTAACCTCACGTACTTGAGACCGAATGGTTTCAGGGAGTCCACAGATGTGACAGAGGAGGCAGATTTTACCCGGACATAGGCAGTGCTGTTCAAACAAGTGAAACATTGGATCAGTTACGATATATTTATTTGTTTATTTGATTGGTATATAATGCCATACTGGAGAGTTTTCCCCCATATATGGCAGCGTTCAGAA
Organism: Liolophura sinensis; assembly: GCF_032854445.1. Lineage (NCBI taxonomy): Eukaryota > Metazoa > Mollusca > Polyplacophora > Chitonida > Chitonidae > Liolophura > Liolophura sinensis. The sequence continues at coordinate 5,331,126 of NC_088304.1, read as the reverse complement.
ACCAGAGTACCTGGGTTAAACCACCAACCCTTGGCAGGTACCTTTCAAGCCTCCTCATTAAAGTCGCAGCCGAAACTTCAAACAGTTTCACTGACCATGCGTCGGACAGATGCAGCAAGCCAGCGCATTAACCATATAGTTATAGTTGAGTATTCTTTAAAAACTGAGTGAGTGAGTGAGTACGTGCTTGGGGCTTAATGTCGTACTTAACAAGCAAGAGTCCTTTGATTGCAAGTAATGTACCTCCTTGTTGCAGGACGGATTTCCACCACTCTTTTATCTAGTGCTGCTTCACTGAGATGACTTACTGCTGGCAAATAAGCCATCCCACTCTAGCCATTATACTGATACGGGTCAACCAGTCGTTGCACTACCCCATTCACGCTGAATGCCAAGTGAGGAAGTTACAACTTCCTCTTTTAAGGTCTCTGGTATGACCTGACCCATGAATGACCCTGGATCTACAGCACATCAAGCGGACGCCTTAAAAACTGCTAACGGTACACAGTAACTTCTCACCACAAGATGGTTGCAGCTTTGGAGAAGAAGAGTTAAGCCATAGTCATCCATTCAATGTGAAACTCATTCACCTAACACTGCCTTGCATTTCTAGATGTCATACTGGAAGAAGCCAAATTGGTTTCAAACTAATAATTCTGAAGATTTTTTTTAAATTAAAAAAAAAAAACTTCTTCAGAGGCATATAGGAGCTGGGGTTGTATAAATGAACAGACAGTTTTCTTATCGATAACAACTCATGTGTTTATTACCTGGTAACATTTCAAACAATACAAAAAATGGATGGAAAGTCAGCATTAAGAGACCACATAGCTGCCCACCCAAATCACAAATTTCAATGGGACTCCGTCAAACCACTATCAACCAACAACAGGGACAACAAGAAACACAAACGACTGGAAACCATCATGATACGACGACACCGCACCAGGCTAAACAGAGATGAAGGTTACCACCTACCCAGTGCCTATGACCACCTCATCCAACTGGAGAGAGACCAGCTTAACCCCTCTACCAAGTAATCAGTTGATCTCAACTCACTATATATATTTTCTACACTCCTTTCTTGTACTTGCTGATCTCAACTCACTTGTTGCTGATCTCAACTCATTATTTTCACACCTTCAGGTCTTACTTGTTCTTAACATTTATCACTCTAGACTGGTATACATACGCATAAGTTATGCTGTTATATTATCATATGGTCTGAGAATGGTGTTAGAAGCTATATCGAAATGTTACCAGCTAATAAACACGAGTTGTTATCCATGAGAAACCTGTCTGTTCACCTATAAAAAAAACCCCTTGATTTATGCAAAAAAATCAAAAAAAACAAAATAACTATTTTCTTGGTGGCTGGTGGTTAGAATGAATACTAAGGGAAAAAAAACCAATTAAAATATTGTGTTGAGACAACAGATATGTCATCCATTCTTTCAATGGTCCATCTGGGCCTTTGCCTGTTCATGGTGGGTATTTCTGACAGAGGTTTTCCATTGTTACACACCATTACTGTCTCCAATATAAATCCCACCTGGGCCTTTGCCTGTTCATGGTGGGTATTTCTGACAGAGGTTTTCCATTGTTACACACCATTACTGTCTCCAATATAAATCCCACCTGGGCCTTTGCCTGTTCATGGTGGGTATTTCTGACAGAGGTTTTCCATTGTTACACAACATTACTGTCTTCAATATAAATACCACCTGGGCCTTTGCCTGTTCATGGTGGGTATTTCTGACAGAGGTTTTCCATTGTTACACACCATTACTGTTTTCAATATAAATACCACCTGGGCCTTTGCCTGTTCATGGTGGGTATTTCTGACAGAGGTTTTCTTCAATATAAATACCACCTGGGCCTTTGCCTGTTCATGGTGGGTATTTCTGACAGAGGTTTTCCATTGTTACACACCATTACTGTTTTCAATATAAATACCACCTGGGCCTTTGCCTGTTCATGGTGGGCATTTCTGACAGAGATTTTGCACTGTTACACAGCTTTACTGTCTTCAATATAAATCCCACCTGGGCCTTTGCCTGTTCATGGCGGGTATTTCTGACAGAGGTTTTCCATTGTTACACACCATTACTGGCCTCTTAATAAGTCTCACCTCGGCCTTTGCCTGTTCATGGCGGGTATTTCTGACAGAGGTTTTCCATTCTCCAAATGGATCCAGGCCATCTGAATGTCCATGGTGTACAGCTTACATGGTTCATTGAAAAACACCTGCCAGTCAAATCAATCTGTGCATTAATTAAAATTGGTCAAATATCATTTCTTATATGATAAAGTTGTCAAAACATGTTACCATTTACATTTATAACTGAAACCAATATCCATTTTTCTTTTAAGAAACTAGCAAGTATGGCCATTATCACATCCCGATACACCTTTAACTATTCACACTATTCCTATTTATGCGATCACACACCGATGCATATGTACATCCATTTACAAATAATCCACCCAAAATAAATTGTATATTTGTGTACTTATTCAGTCAATTTTGGGAGAGCCTTTGGGTGATTTTCCTTACCTCCTTCATGCTTCTGTAATCTGAGGCCATCATGAACCTTGACCTCAACAGCTCCAGCATCACCAGACAGAAGTTCTGCAGCACTGAGGCCTTCCAACCCTGCATGAAGCACTGATCCCACACGTACAGGATGGCCGGTGTGTCCAGCACGCTAACAAAACACTGAACACAAGGAAAAGTCACCACTGAAACTTTCTGTACCTGGCTGAAATTCCACTCACATTTCTACCCCCAGGGCCAGATCTAGGGAATTTGTGAACCTTTCAAAACGGTTAGGCATGAGTCATAAAGACAGGATTTGGAGATCCCAAATGATAAAATTTTCACACTTTTGTGTTACTAGCATTTATGAAAATTGTAAACCTGGCAGTTTTGACAATCAAAATGGTGCCCAAACTATTCGTCTAGATCAATTCTCGAACCTTAATAACCTGTTTCAAGGTGTACTTAGTAATTTTATTCTGCTCCAGTATCACAGCAGGGTGCATCAGCGAAGAAGTAAGTGCAGGGATTTTAATTTGCCTATGTAATCATGACTTGAGAAATTACTAAAAAAAACCTCAAACCTCCGCCCCCCCACCCCTAGCCCCTAGAAAGTCCACGTTGTTAAATTTTCACATTTTTGTTGAAAATGTCACAAAGTGATTTTTTTTTTCAAACTTGTTTTTGTGTTGTGATCCAGGATAAATATACGGTGTATGACCATGAATATGTGCAATCTGAGATTAAGCCTGCGAAGTTACCTCCCCTATCCACTTGCGCAGGAAGATAAGAGGGTCTGCGAGGAGTTTGGCGGACAGAGGATCTGACTGGACGACACTGGGGCTGGCTGACAGGAGCGTCTGGGCCTTGGCTTTTTCCTGGTGCATCAGCTGTACAAGGAACTCCTGTAATGACAAATGTCACTCTATCTAATCACTGAGTTTTACTTAACTGGAGTGTGTTCATGAAAGGACAAGAAATAATCACTTCTCCATCCAGCTGAGTGTGTGATCACTTTCACAAGCTTTTGTAAATAAAGTCTGGCAGTTTTCCTGATCACGTCACCTTTCAATGTTATTTTCAAAAAAGTTACATTTGGAAGGCACACAAGAGAGTGCTGTCAACTTCCTATTACTACCAATGCTCCAAGAACAACGCTAGTAGGAGAACCTGGAAAACTTCTCAGCTAAGACTGGTACTGAACCCACATTTCAGGTCACCTACATGTAGCACTTGACCAGGGCCCACTCCCTGCTTCAAGTTCAAGATATAACTTGTGGTTAATAACTGCCTATACCTTTCTGTAAGCCCTATTTGTCTAATTAAGACAAGATAAAAGTTCCAATTCTAATTTTAGTTAGTCTCCTATCAATAATTCTCCCACAAAATTCTTCCTAAATTTTGTCATCGCTAAAGAGATAAAATAATAACATTACGATATTCCAGGAATAATCCCTGACCTTTGGGTTGAACTGGATGTTAATGAATGCAATTTCCCTGAGATGATCGTAGAGTTCAGCATCTTCCCGGTGGAGCGCCTCAAGAACAGTCTTGGCGATGGCAAATACCTGAGGCCAGGTAGGGAAGCAGCTGTCGTTAAGCAGATCCAGGTACATGGCTAGCTCGTATAGACTCTCACCTGGGAAAGTGAGAGCACAGTAAAACTGTAACACATGTTCAGTATGGCAACGTTAAAAGTCATAACTAACACAAACACCTGGAAATGTGATGGCTCAGTAGGGGCTTAACATCTTCCTTTATATGTTAAATACCATCCTTAAGACAAATTTATCTGTACCCTATGCCATACTCCTGAATGTTTCACTTATACGATGGCAGTCAAGATTCCTGGGTGGCGGAAACTGGAGCTCCACACGTATACCACAACCCTTCGGCAAGTCATGGATGTGATAAACAGCTATGCACACCATATAGGTTGTAGACCCGTGGTATTGAACGAATGTTAGCCTGCATAAACGAACGTTGTAATCTGCTAATTAAATCTGATTACAGCAGAAGAGAAGAGCTGACTTGCAAGCTATGTGCAAGTGGACAAAAGCCACTAACCTCTCACATCAGAGCTGTCCCTGAGCGCCAGCTGTAGAGGGAAGAGCCAGTCTATCAGGTAAGGCTCATAACTTCTGTCATACACATACAGGACATTCAGCACCCGCGCCGCCTCTCTCAGGTGTGCCTGCTGGTTATGGGGTACCATTCCCACTGTGCGGCTGTACTTCTATAAGTAAATCATTAACATTCATCTGTATGTATGAGAGTAAATCATAGCACAAACTTCCCTACTACTGGCAACCAGCTTCCATACCCCCCATCCACTAAACCCAATCCTTCACTACTGTAAATCTTCAGCCTTTTCAAACACTAAAGCACTTTTTCAGTGGAATTTATACATACAAGTTATTATGATAATGATGCTAAAAATTATGTTTGTTTCACGAAAACTGTGCAAATTATTTCTCTACACTCCATAGTTCACTCAGAATGTGTTAAAACATTGGTTACCGTCAAAAATTTCCAGTCCCCAAAACTGTACTTTTACACACCCATAATAACACTGATGGACCGAAAAGTGCTTATCAAGATTCTCACATTAGGGCTTGCAACTAGAAACACTGGAGACGCGTTCATTCTGTGCTACCAAGGCATGCCTCTCCAGACATTTACAAAATTCATTCATATATTTCACGTATTTTTTCAATTACCGCACCCTACAGTCAATCATATTTAGACAGCTTAACTTCATGCTTTGTATTCTACATGTATATCATATTTTCATCTTTGAAGCCACAGTTACAAAACTATGTAAATACCTTACAAAGTAAGTATTTATTTAAATGAAAAACTGAATTACTTTTTGAGAATGGCCCCAGGACTTTAATCCAGTTCTGTTCAGGAAGCTCATTAGCAGACAACAACGGCTTAGACATACCTCAATGACAGCATTCTCTATCAGTCCCGTTATCGGAGAATGTGTAGCTCGCTTTATCCCCAGGTCCACAGCACCTTTCTGAACAGCTTTCGCAAACCTTTCCCGCACCACTCTCTCAACATTTCTGAGAAAAGAAAGAAAAAGAATATGAAAAAAAATATATTTGAGTGGGGCATATTGCTGCATTTGAGGATGATTCTCTTTTATGAAAGTTAGTCAGGATTATGGGGAGAGGAAACGGTGCTGATTTTGCAGAAAACCACCTGCATTAGCCTGTGGTCTGCTTTAGGCCAAATCCGCAAATTTTATACGGCAATTATTAAAACACTTACACATTAATTATTTGAATTATATTATTCAGTGGTGCTGGGTGTTATAAAGGGAAAAAAACTATTGAAAATCTGAGTGTAAATCTTCCTTAAATAAATGATCTGCCATGGTAAAAGATTAACAAGCATCCCCAGAGGCGATGCCATTCTGTCGTCATCATGACACAACTCAGAAACACAAATGAAACAATGATTTAGATGTTCATGAAACTACATATATTAATGAAGCTAACTTACACTCCCTTCATGCGTTTTCTTTGATCCCTGAAGAGAACATCAGCCCAGATGTAAGACCGCAATATGCCCGGGAGTTGTCTCCCATGTAAGCGACCCACCACCAGGTCGAACTTGCGAGGGTCTCTCTGTAACACCTGGACAATAGCCTTTCCAATCTTGTCACTCTGGAGGCCCCAGAGAGGGGGAGGATCGCCTTCCAAGTTGTGTAAATTTGCTGGAACGAATATCAATGAAAGCACATCTAAGGGTGGATTTCACGTTCTTCAGTCTTCAGTTTACATTTTTTTATTTACTTTAGGATGAGGATTATGAAACCAGGATGTTGAGAGTAAACCATACCCACTGGCCAAGAACCTGACAAACATTGTGGCTAAAACCCCCAGGCTAGCCACACCTGTGCTCTACCCTGCAAACTCATTGGTCAGGGGATAATCAGCTGTGGTGAAACCAAGACTTTAGCCAACTCAGGCAGCAAGGACAGCATAGATAAAAGTATAAAATCATATGTATTAATCTGAAAACTTAGTCCCTTGTAGGAATTCTAATGAAATCTGATCTCAGTGAATACCTTCAGAAATTTTCATCTACTTGATCATGAGACAAAACTATTTCAGGACTAGCTCTTAGATATAATGACCCCTTTGGTGACACCAGTGAGTGCTTTTAGGGACTCAGAAAATCTAACCTATTTCATTTATATATTTATTTATTTATTTTATCGGTGTTTTCCGTGGTACTCAAGAGTACTTCATTCATACAACGGAGGTCAGTATTATGGCAGGAGGAATCCAGGCAGAGCCCAGGGAAACCGACGACCATCTGCGTGTTGCTGATAGACTTTCCCACGGACAGCTGGAGAGAAAGTGTACATGAGCTGGACTTGAACTCACAGAGACCGCATTCGTGGAAGGCTCTTGGGTGATGGTGCTCAGCCACAAAGGCCCCCTCTAATCTATTTTATCTCCAGACAGAAATATTTCAGGGCCTGCTCTTAACTATAGAGTCCTGTACATTTACATAAGTGAGTACCTTTTATGTGGCTGGTGGAGGGTAGGTCAGGTCTGACCGTGGAGGCTGATGAACTGGACTTGATCACACTGGGCACTGGAACACGGTTCAAACCAGACACTTGCTTCTCCTTTTGGCTCAACTGTTGGATTTCCAACTTCTTCTTTTTCTGGTATTGTCAAACAGATAAAAAAAGTTGTAAGGAAAAATTGGGTCCCAGTAATGGGGACAAGAAACATTTTTGCTGTAAGGTTACCACAGTTACTTCAAAACCTGATTGTAACCCAATAGATACAATGTTACAATGTATCAGTTATTACTCTATTGTCATTCTATATTTACAGGATAAGTGTCCAGATTTCTTAATCATTCAGAATTAGCTACCCCTGTATATATTGTTAAATTGAGTGTACAAAATTATTGAAAAAGGGTACATCAATTGGAGTACTATGGCACTTATAATCACTTCATAATGAGGCTGGTTTTATGCATTTTTTCCGCCAACACTCATATCGACAACAAGCCTATCGAATTTCTCCACAAAATGGTTTGCTGATCTGCATATAGTTATAAAGACAGGTCATCGAATGACCCTGGAGTTAGTTTCTTCAAATTTCCAGACGATTTAGCCCTCAGGAAGGCGGTAATTTACAGCACAAGACGAAAGGATTCTGTACCCACCAAACATGGCCGTATCTGTTCTAGCTATTTACAGCTGAAAGCTACAAGAGGAATGGAGATGAATTTCCACAATGGCACCTGCATACAGTAGTTATAAAATACTATTAACAGAACTGAAAACTGTTAAATAGTAAATGTCTGTACACTAACGCAGACGCCCACCTCGTACATGTGCATTTATTTATATTGTACAAGGCTATAAAGGCATAGGCTTTTCGGAATGCAGACAACAACTGGTAGTTGTCATCGCATATAGGTATGAATTTAGAATCCCTCAGAGAATAGAATGATATTGACTGTGAAGCTGACAGAGGGAAATAAATAGTAAATAAATATTAAATTTGGTATGGTGTGTATAGCTCACCAGTGTGTAATGATAGTGCAGTTGGAAATCTCTGGGCAAAAATGAAATTCAACATCTGAAAAATTGGAATTTAAAGTCTGTCGTAATTCGGAATTTGAACATCGCCCACTATGGGTTCAAATCGCCAAGGCAGTATATTTGCGTCTATGTAGCTAGAATCCATTGTGAAAATGACATGGTTGTGATACAAATTCTCAGGTTATTTAGGCCAGCCATCTATGACGTCACTCACTGAGCTGTACCTCTCGGTCGGCTAAAGATCAACTACGGCAGTAAATCTATTGTCTTTGGTGAGGTTAAAAATCATTTTTAGGTTTCTCAGAAAACCCCACCCACCCTCCACTCCTCTTAACATACTGTTTAAACAGGCTATAATCTAGATAATGAGGACCGGTAGCTAAATCTGGACACTAATCCTTTAATGTGACATTTAACTTTTATTTCAAGTTCATCTTACTGCAAGCTCCTCTTCTTGCCAATAGAGCTCTCTGTCCAGTCCATTAGAGAAAATGGAGAAGGTGTGCCTGAGGAAATCTGCCAGTTCCTTGGAGGTAGTGTCTCTGTCAAAAACAGTGAATAAAACAGGCACTTTGTAAAAGAATGATGTCAGAAAAAAAAACACAAAACACACATGCACAGTGTGTTTAGAGCATCACTTTATTTCTAGCTCTGAAAACCTTGGCCCTTCCAGGGTAAAATGGCTAAACCATTGTACTCATTGCAACTTACTTAATTGGCCATTGATTAATAATACTGAAGAGTGAAATTCAGCTGTTGCTGGTTTGGCAGATTAGTCAGGTACGCGGTGAACTCAGGGCACTTTGGTTTCATCCACTTACAGAAGTGAGAAGTTCTTGTGTACGGCACTAAACACTATTCAAATCTATCACAAAATAAACTTACAGCTCACCTGTAGGAGACACATGATTGCAAAATTTCAGTTCAATACATAAAGATCTGAAGTTGTGAATTTGCTAATTTATGATAATTAATATGCTCACATCGCATCAACACTAGAACATTTCCCTCACGTTGCTGCGCTCTACATGTGTGCAAAACCTAAGCTCAATATAGGCAGTACTTTTTAAGATACCACTGCTAACATTTACCTTAACATTGCTTTCCATGTTATTGGACACTGATGCTCATGAACTGTTAGCTAATGAACTGCTACAATTTGACAGCTTACCCGTCAGAGGATCCTGTTATGACAGAGGGATAACCCATCTCATTGACACATTTGTAAGCCTGGCTGAGCAGCCAAGATTTGGCTTCTATCTCCAGGCGTCGTCTCTCTTCCGCAGACATCTGGGGCGGCTCCTGCAACATATAGATAATCAACATCTATACAGTGTGCTATAAACAAATTTGATCAAAATTGGCATAATATTAGGCAGTTACTGCATACATGGCAAAGCATGACAAAACAGATGGATGTACAGACAGGCGAGCAGACAGACTGTCAGATGCAAATTAATATCCCACGGGATGAAAAATACAGGCATAAATAATCAAATCAGAGCACAAATAAACCAATCAGAGACTTGACTGAGTCACTATTAATGAACCATTCAGTTACGGTTTTTCTCCAGTTAAGAATGGGGAATTTGTTTTTGTAGACAGACATTTGGTACTGTTACAGCTCCCCGACTGCAGGTCAATGAAATCACTTCGATGGTACTTTCTGTAATTCTTCAATCTTTTTCAGATATTTTCCAGGTTTATTCAAGCATATCCTGAAGGCATTATTCTGTGTAGACTGATACAAACTTTGAAGTCTTTTGCCTCCAAAATCATATTAAAAATGTGTATAAATTGCACCGAAAGTTGCTCTTTCACATGCAAAAAGGTTGAGGAATTAGGGGGTAACTGTTGTGTGTTTTACTCCTGTAAGCACACCAGTTCTGACGTGTATTAATTTTCTGAATGCTGTTGACTGTTTTTCTCCAGAATGTCTCATTTATGTCATGGAGGTCAGGTTTATGGACGGGAGGAAACTGGAGAGTTTTTAAAACCACTGGCTTTACACTGTACCTTACGAACCTCCTGAACTTACATTGCAGCATAAGCAGACAGAGAGAGAACAATGTAAAACAACCACACGACAAATCATCCAAAGTTGAGACAGAAGTTACAATATTATTTTTACAGCATGGTGTCATAATCACTTACCAAAAGTTGTGGATGGGGCATTTCAGAAGGGAAGTAACTGTTGATGAAGCCTTTCCCTAGCAATTTGAAGAGCATTTCCCGCCTTTCAGGATGGTTGAACTGCTTTTGGACTTTTTGAGCTAGTGCTTTAGCCACATCCTCCTCCAGCTGGAACAAAGAATTTGTTATTTACTTATTTGATTGTTGTTTCACACTTATAACTCAAGTATTTATTTTATTTTTATGTCATGGTTAAGTTTGTGGATAGATTAAACTCGCTTAAGGTAATATTAATTTGTTTATTTATTTGATTGGTGTTTTACGCCATTCTCAAGAATATTTCACTTATACCATGGCGGTCAGCATTGTGGTGGGAGGAAACCGAGCAGAATACCAGGGGAAACCCACGACCATCTGCAGGTTGCTGGCAGACCTTTCGAAGTACGGCCAGAGAACAAGCCAGCATGAGCTGGACTTGAACTCATAGCGGCTGCATTGGTGAGAGGCTCCCAGGTCATTACGCTGCATTAGCGCGCTAGCCAACTGCGCCACAGAGGCCCCCAATATGAATTTGAACACACACCTGAGCCTACACTGAATCAGTGTAGCCATCAAAAGTCTAGCACTACATCATATCCATGTCTACCACAAAATTCTCAGTCCCTCATAACAACTACAATGTCGATGTTGCAAAATTAGGACTGAGCGAAGCAGTTCGGAATACAGTCATGAACTGTATATTTTACAGAATATCATATTTCTATATTGTGTCTTGTCCCTCACACCCACGTAATGTTTTCAGTTATTGTTTTCTATTCTTGTAATGAAATACTGTAGTACCTAAACTGAGAGAGTCCTATTATATCGTCTTATAGTCATATTCTGCCTTTTACCACACCAACTTAATGTTCCACATCATTATTACTAAACATTTTCTTTGAAATCTACTTTTGTACTAAAAATGTAAGTGTGTTCAATTTACCTTGTGCCATGGTGCATTTGGGAGTAACGTCTGCTGGAAACAGGAGTCTAACCAGGGCTCTCCAAATGGACAGTAAGAGTCGCTGGGAACGAGGTGTCTCTGAGACATGGTGATTTGCTATCTACACCAGTATGGATAATTACAGTTTTAACTAAAATAATTGTGTACAGCTTAAATTAATGGAAATTCTGCATGCAGCGGGTACAAATTCCGTTTATTTACATAGGTGACTACTGTATGGGCTTCATTTACATTTATGTACAAAAATATAAACATACAAATCTGATCTTATTTACATGTCTACAACATTATATCAATTAATACTGATAAAATCTAATGAGGTCAAAAGTCTGTGTGCAGCGCAGGTGAAATCGGTGGCTTACACGGCTGTTCAATGTCTGTAAATTTTCCGCCATAGCTGAAAAGGGCTGGATTTTAACTCATCCACTTTTCCTGGTAAAAGCTTTGCAGCGAGAGACTTCTAAGACAAAGATGCTGCAGATGCAAAATGAAGATTGCCAGTTCCTCAGTCAAAATTTTTTATACCTACTTCACTGAGTTCAACTAAATACTGGTATAAATTTAAACTTTTTCAGCTGCTGGATTTTATGATGTACTCAAATGTGTTAATTGTGCAAAATTTGGCACAAAAACTCTGATATTATTCCTGGTGTAAATCCTGTACAAAAATGGCGGAACTAATCCAATCCGATGGTAGGTGAGAATCGGGAAAGCGGGTGAGATTCAGGTGGCTATGCTGGGTGGTTTTTCTCCGTAACAGTACTTGGCTACCGGGTCTCGATAGGAATTCTCATGCTGAACACTCTGTCCAAACAAATACATCAGTTTATTTAACTGATACAAGCAGATGTTTAACACGAAAACACATGTTTAAACACAAAAAGACATATTTAAAGACAAAAAGACAGGTTTAAACACAAACAGACATAATTAAACACAAAGACATCAACAACTTAGAGATTAAAATCCACTGGGACACTTGTTGCTTTAGTTGAATGAGCCAGCATGTTTATACTTTGAGTATGAGTTACAGTAAATACAGGTAAACTTACCCATGAAGACCTGTGACAGTTTAAAACACAGAGCTCAAAGGTATCATGTCACTGAACTAAGTTCAGGTATTGTGCCACTGAGGTAAACTTACCTGTGAAGATGTGCGACACTTTTAGAAAGAACTCAAAGTAACCCTGTCACAGCTCTGAGTTACGGTGTCGTGACCTTGAGGTAAACTTACCCCTGAAGATGTGCGACTCTTTCAGACAGAGCTCAAAGTTACCCTGTCACTGCTCAGAGTTATGACGAAATGCCACAGAGGTAAACTTCCCTGTGAAGATGCGCAACACTTAAACACACAGAGCTCAAAGTTAAACTGTCACAGCTCTGAGTAACATATCACAACACTGATGTAAACTTACTTGTAAAGATGTGCAACAGTTTAACATACAGAGCTCAAAGTTATCATGTCACTGCTCTCAGTTATGTTACACAACACTGATGTAAAATTACCTGTGAAGACGTGCAACAATTTAACACACAGAGCTCAAAGTTACCCTGTCACAGCTCTGAGTTACAGTGTCACGACCTTGAGGTAAACTTACCTGTGAAGATGTGCGACACTTTTAGAGAGAGCTTAAAGTTACCCTGTCACAGCTCTGAGTAATGGTGTCACGACCTTGCGGTAAGCTTACCTGTGATGGTGTGCGACACTTTTAGACAGAGCTCAAAGTTACCCTGTCACAGCTCAAGGTTACCCTGTCAAAGCTCACAGTTACGACGAAATGCCACAGAGGAAAATTTACCTGTGAAGATGTGCGACACTTAAGCAGACAGAGCTCAAAAAGATCACGAACGGATGTTAATGCCTGGTCAGAAGTTTCCTGAGCATCTTTCAAAATTCTGCCTAGTAGAGGTTTCTGAAGACAAAGAAAAAAGACAGTCATGATCAGGTAATCTTCCCCTCAAGAAAAGTCGCATTCTCACAAACTTTAATCAACTGCCACAAATAAAGATGAAAAAAAAAAACTGACAATGCTTAAGTTGTGGCATTGTTGCTCTTCGTCAAATCAGTACATTTTAACAATAGCACAGAAAATAATGAAAGTTATCCGTGAACGATGACTTTACTTGTGAATTGTTTATTTCAGAGGATTTGCAAATGTAATTCAGGTAATAAAAGTGATCTTTCTCGGGTCATTTTTAATACTGCCTACAACCAACCATCATTAAGTTCACGAATTCAACAACAACATCACTGCACAATCTATTTATTTATTTATTTATTTGATTGGTGTTTTACGTCGTACTCAAGAATATTTCACTTATACGACAGCGGCCAGCATTATGGTGGGAGGAAACCGGGCAGAGCCCGGGGGAAACCCATGACCATCTGCAGGTTGCTGATAGACCTTCCCATTTACTGCTGGAGAGGAATCCGGAGACTTGAACTCACAGCGACCGCATTGGTGAGAGGCTCCTGGGTCGTTAAGCTGCGCTAGTGCGCTAACCAACTGAGCCACCGAGGCCCCTACATTACTGCACAAAGGGACGTCGCCATGACCTTGTAGTTTTGACACTTAAAATTCCTATATTCATGTGACTGATTTGCTTAATCTTTTTATGGGAAACTGAAGGTTTCCAGTTTTAGGGTATCATCCACTGAAGTTGTTCCTACCTTGTCAGGTAGAAGACAGCAGGTCACACAGTATTCATATATGACACAGCAGCCATTACTGAGGCAGCTCTTGCAGGAAAAGCGTATGGAGCTGTCACTCTCTCTGTTACAGCAGCCTCCTATCAACACATCGGTGCGACTACACACATAACCTACAAAATAAGATTGATTGATGGATTGATTAACTGTTATGGGTGAGAAAGCTATAGTGTTCATATTAAACCATCAACCTATGGCAAGACTGGAAAACAGGAAAATCTTAATTTTTTATTTATTTTTTGATTGTGGCTTTACGTGCATCAGCACCCACAAATGTTGTCCTCGTATGACAATGGCCAGGTTTAGGGGTGGAGGAAGCATCAAACTTGTCTCGAAAAAAGCCTGAATGAGGAACTACAACAAAACTAAACCTTCTAGCACAAGGCTGCCATAAATAGAGCAATCATTAAAAACTGATTTGTTAAATGTTGATCAGAAGAATATTTCACACAGGCCATATTTTGACTGCAGTGAAAACTGGAAAATTTAAATGCATCTTTGATTTCCTCCTGTCACCATGCTGGCCACCATCGTATAAGTGAAATATTCTTGAGTAGGCATATATCACACATTACGGCCCTCTGGCGAGCTAGCTCCCTCGGTCACGGAGCCCCCTCCCCCCTTAACCCTTCCAAATAGTAATAAGACATTTAACAATTATTGAAATTCCTGGAATATATGAAACAAATATTCAGGTAATAAATATTGACATATAAATGTATGTAAAGAACCAATAAATTTTGGAGTCCTTGCGAGACTACCAGAATTTCAAGCTCTACCTCTCTCATCTGCTATCAATGACTTCCCCTGGACGGAATTGCGACACTTTGTCTGGCTCTGGTTCACATTGCTCTCCTGTAGGCTGGGCTGCCACTCAAACGGCTGTCTGAACAGTGGGCGTCTCACTTCATAATCATCAGGGGACAGCGCACTGCTACCCTACAAACCATTCAGCAAAATTTCTGTTCAGTTAACTTGATCGTTATTTAATACAGTGCTAAAAATATTTTCACTCATCTGACAGGGTGGGGGAAAGAGAAAGCTGGAATAAACCATCAAGCTTTGGCACATTTTCCCTTGTGTGATATGGGCAACTGGGAATGCTAGAGACCACTTCTTGCCACCACTGCCCTCAGAACTATGGAAGTTGTGGAATCTTGAAAATTCCCTTGACTTACATGTAGAATGGGACTGAACACATTTTTGCTGACCTAGTGATTGAAAAACAAAGGTTGCCGTCATCCAGTGCTTTAACCATCTGAGTCAGCGAGGTTCCTTTATTTATCATGAATATGCTGTACTCCGGAATGTATTGCTTTTATGATAGCAGTCAGGTTTATGAAAGAAAACAAACATGCAGAACGCAGAGAAGCCATCTCTCTTAAACAAATCTTCTGATTAAAAGCTGCAGCCAAACCAGCACTGCAGGAGCTGAATATGAATCTGTGACTTTACATGTTGCTATAAGATAAATGCTTTTGTCACTGGACACAATTTTACGTTCATTTTCTTAATTAAGATATTTTCTGTTTTGCATAACACAAAATATTTTTGGCAAATATAGTATGAGAAGTTTTCCTAGCACTGACATCAATTGGTAATTTCATCAGCACTACCAAACTATAAAAGTCACATCACACTGGACCAAACTCTAAACAGTACATACTAAGACATCCTTTCCTTGTACTCTTGTTTTATATCGTTGCTACGACTAGAAAACCATGGACAGACATCTTGAACACAAATTATTTGTGCTTCTGCTCACATGACAAGTGGAAATACTTCCATTTTCTCCACAAGCTCAACTAACCTAATTTCTACAAACTAATGAAATGTGTTCTCAGAAAAAGTTCTACAAAAGACTTGTTGTTCTGCTGATTGATAAATACTCTTCAGCAGGATTCTGATACATCTGTCATGGTTCTTCTTTGTAACTCAAGATCCTAAGTGCATTGTCTGTGAGGACCAGCCCTTCTACTTAATGCTACACATCCTGAACATCTAAAATTTTGATGACCGCAGACCTTGCCAGAATAAAGTCTTACCAACTCACTACGAAGTCAGACCAAGTCATAAAGGCAGTGAACATGAAACTGTGACCTGATTAGCCTACAACCTGAGTTTCCAAGTATAGGGCTTAAGTGAGTCTCGCGTTTATTGGACGCTTTCTGACATTGGTATAGGGCCATCCTTGTCCCAACAAAATTTTGCCAAACCTAATGTCAGAGCAATCTCGGTCTATTCGACATGTAGTTTAATCAAGTTAAAGGTCCATTTTCAACAATTTTTGATATTTACCTGCCTCAACGTTTAATCTTTGAATTAAGAAAATCCAGTCTGTCCATTTCGCAAAGCACTCTTCAAAACAAAGTGGGTTTTAAATCCATTCTAAAAACCGTTGTACACATTGATTTCTCTTCTGTATTGAGGAGAAAGGGACCCTATCAATCAGTCATACACGCTTAAATCCATTTCAGTCTATCTAAATGCAGAAAATCTGAGGAAGTGTTGAATTTCTCTGTTCAACATCACATGTGCATGCGCGACACCTCAGGTGCATCTAAAACCTGGATGGTGTCCGAGGCTAGGGTTAGCAAACATGCATTACAAAAAAGATGTGCAGACGACAGCCTTAAGGCTTGACTGGAACCTTTAGAACTCCTTTTTCTCGCTTGACCGACTGGGCAATTTGTTCTTTCTATTCTAAATCCATGATGACTGATGAAACCATAACTAAACTTGACATTTAAGACGGGTTGTGTGGCCCTGTGTTGTTGTGTTGATTTCAGATCCGCATCTGGAGTGGGGTTGGAGTGGGGTGAATCTGTATGTCGGCATGTAACCCATATTGAGTGCTTTGGATTGTTCAACGTCAATTCCTATATGCGTGCTATCCAGGCGATCACAGCCGCACTCCTCCACTCATGCTGAAGAAAGTAGACTGCAATCTATCCTGGAAACGCTCAAGCTCATCTATCACCTAGTCAGAATTATTTGTTCAGACTACAATTTACTGCAAACTGACCGACATAATTAAGTTTATGTTTAACTTTATTTAAGTACAAATGACGGCACTGCTGACGTGCTGTGGTGGTTGGTGACAATGTAAACAACAACAACAACATGAAGATTCACGATCAAAACAGGCCCCCAAAATACCCACATCCTAGAGGTTTACGATCATCTAACGATCACATCGCCGACATACCTGTTTAAAAGTGTTAACAAGGAAATAAATCAACGAACAAATAAAAATCACGGCCAGAACCCAACGTCTTCGCAACACCCGAGAGGTAAACATTTGTAGGCAAATTCGACCATGGTCATCTTAGCCGCATTTCGTATAAAAACGGTTAGATGGAAAGACAAAAATATTGAAAACAATGATCTGAAATCCATATTATTTTTTCAACCCGACTCAGTTTTACATGAAAATACACGATTTTGAGATCTAAGAGAAAATTACGAAACTGCGAGAGTATCAAAAATACTTAATTTTGTAAAAGCGAGAATAATTGGTCGCTGCATATGTTTTGCAGCCAATGAATTGGACGTTTCTTACAAGGACACAGCATCTGACAGCTCCACGAGGAAACGTACAAGCTGTTCACGTCATATGATTTGTTAGATTTTCACGAAGAAATTAACTGCTGGCGAGGTGAGTGGGAAGTGTTTTGTGACGCATGAATGTCAGCTAGGAAATGTCATTTGATATACCTGTTGACTATGTTTTGTCCGGGCGCAAAATCAAACTTTAATAAACTCTAAAGGGTAAGGTAACCAACCATTTGTGACATTAGCCTACTTCCTGTTTCGATATGAAATGTACTGTTTACTAGTTCATCAAAATGGTTTCATTGTATTATTCTAACATTCTGACATTCATCGCACGAAGTGGCTATTTACCTAGCCACTGTTTATCTAACAATCATTTCCAGGTTTAGTTGCAGAATGAAACTCTGTATCAGCCCACACAATGTATGTGGAGAGTTACGGGGAATAACTGCATCTTATTTGTTGGACTGACAGTATGCCATATGTACTGCATTTTTACACATGCGTTAAATCTTCCTTAGCGTGAATTGATGTCAACTGAGTGGTTCCCATAATCAGTTAACCTGTTCTGAGTCTTGACGAACCAAAAACATTCAATGACAACTGCACATGTTCACAAAATAAATACAACGGGTTAGTCGATTATGGGTTGAAATCACTCTGTTGACATCGATTTACGCTAAGGAAGATTTAATGCATGTGTGAAGATGCATTTGCACTATATATGTTTGACGTATAATGGTGGTCGGCTTGATGGGTGGGGGAAACGCAGAAATTATCTGCGTATGGGATGACATGACTTGAGTGGCATTTGGTTATTTTGCTATGTTTTATTTGTCTAAGATTGCTCTGCCTTGGGTTTGGCAAAATTTTGTTAACCAACCAACATTGGTTTGGGGCCATCCATGTCTGAGCAAAACATTGCCAAACCTAACATCAGACCAAACTCAGACTATGTTTTATTAAAATGTCATTAGTGTCTGCTCATAGTGGTCTTTATCTGGGTATAGCTGGTTGCACTATATATATTTGACTATATAACGATGATCAGCTTCATGGGTGGAGAAAACCAGAGTGCCTAGCATAAACCTTCAACCTTTGGCGAGTTACTATCGGCTATGTATCTGCGAAACAAATGTTAGATATCTTAATTACGACACCTATGTCGTTGCCTGCTTGTACTGTTCCTCAAGCCTACAAGCAGTGAAAGTTGAAGTTGTTATTGCAGACAGCAATCAGAGTATAACAGTTTTCTTGAGGATTTCAATACCAAAAATACCAGTTGCATTTTAATCCCAGAAGTAGGTCACGTGACACTCCAAATGGCTGTAGCCGAAAAGGCACTTGGTACCACTGAAGTTCTAGCAGTCAGTGTGATCACCATGCAGCAAGTTCATTAGTTTCATAGGTGAGGATAGTAAATTAAGAGGATATTATTAGAGATTCTCAACATAAAAATTACACAGAAATGAGCAGAGGAGGTGAGTTAGTTTGCTGTAAGTGGCAAAGAGATGGGAGTTTGAAATCCGCGTAATGGTTTTTTAGAGCTGTTGAGGAACTCAGTGTTATGATGAATGTCAGAATTTTAAAATAGTGCACCAAGTCATCTAGATGGACTAACAGTTTCAAGCTTCAAGTAGCATGACATTAGTCACATTCAGATAATTCTTTCACCTGTGGTTTATGTTTATCCTAATGACTGGAGTCTAAAATGACTTAGTCCATTCCTTCAGTTCCTACAAGATTCAGTGGCATGGATGAAAATGTTTTAAGTACTGATTAGTGTACATTATGCTCTAGCTGCGATACTTAGTTCACTGTGTCAAATGATCCTCTGCTATTTGTGGGACATGGAACGTTTGACGACTGAACGCGTGGTAGTTTCATAACACAAATGAAGAGAAAATACCCAAGATGGTATTCACCATTGTGGCTCATAGAACATTTACCTGGCTCGGACTTGAAACATATTGTATTTATAAACCTGATAAAATAAAATTCTTTTATTATCGGGTGTCAGGAGTCTTCTGGTCAGTTTAAAACTGAAACCATCCGAAAAACCCAAACCCAAACTGAAAACCCAAACCCAAACTGAAAACCCAAACCCAAACCAAAAAAGCCTCTGCATTAAAAAACAGAAGAAACTTGGTTGAGAACATGTGTTTTCATATTGTAAAGCGACGTAATCGGTCAGATATTGGTACAGAAATTAGCATGTTGTTTTAATATTCGCCAGGAAACATTGAACAGCATCACTTGCATTTGAAATTATAGTTATTCTGTGTTGTCGTTTATTAACCTAGAGTCAGGTTGGATGTTTCCATAAACCTGAAGTGAAATCGCCAAGCTTAGCGTTCAACTGCTTTTCTGTGCTGTGACTGTATTACTCGGTAACTAGATTTGAAGATGTGTACGTAATTTGAAAAGTCAAATGGTAACTACAACTCTGCCTCATTATAACATGCTCCTGTACAAAATACAGTTCATTATAACATTTTTACGTGTTTTTTACAAATGTGTCCCCAGTTTTTTATCAAGTTGTTGTTGCTTGTCACATCTCTACATACTTTTAGAAATTGTAGTTTATCGAACTGTCAGATTTTATACCTTCTTTTTGACTCATAGACTTGTCATAAATCAATGAAAGTCACAATATAATGTGCAGTATCACACTGTGTCTATTCCTGTATTATGGAGATTATGTCACAAATTATCAGAGGCTATAACTATTACTCAGTAGACAGATTTGTCCCACACACTGACTAGCTACACGTATCACTTACACTTGGTAGGCTAATTTATCCCCCATTAACAGTGTTCTTTTGAGGGATTGGTGTATTACTTTGTCAGATGGTTTACAGATTAAATAGGCCCTTGTGGCCTGGACTGTCAGTTTTCAGCAAACTAGATGGCCTTGTCGCTGACAAGATCTCAAGTTCAAATCCAACCTTTGGTGAGGCCATACTCAACATGAAGAGAGTGCAGTGGTTTACCTTCTCCAGTTCTTCTCAGTTTTTTTTCCACCCATAAGGCCTGCACTGTTAATTGCTCATCACCTCTTCGTGAAAATCACACATGCTGCTAGTGATAAATTATCAATTTCGTAGTCAAAAGTAGAGAAAATTGTAAACATAGTTTTATAAATGATTTTCATATACTGTGTTTGTGTTGTTGGTTAAATGCTGACTGAGAAACATGACCTGTTGGTAGGATAACATCTACGTGGAAGATTGCTGAGTGTGACCACAACATTTTATTTTTTTGCAGGAGAACAACATTGTAGGATAGATTACAGCAGACTTGGCCATGGCTGATCCACCTCAGAACAGCAGTCATTCAGATGGCAGGAGGCAGGGACCATTCCGTCCAGTGGTTAGCCAGAACGCCACAACATTACAGCAGGCCTTTTACGATCTGGCTCAGAGAACTGCATCGCCCTCATCCCCTGTTGACACAGTCATCGATATGTCACGACCAGAAATTCAAGGCCTGTTTTCAGGTAGTTCTGTGTCGCGTCATGCAGGATTCCCACAGAGTCCCCATGCTGACGCTCACAGTCACAGTTTCCAGCAGAGGTCCCAGCAGGGACAGCCCCATGCGAGACGTGGTGGGGATGAGAACCAGAATGGTGACCAGCCTCCCCTGCAGGACCAGCACCCAAACTGGGCCCTGCTCCTCAAGAGCTGTGAGACAGCTGGACCATTCGCGCTTATTATCTTCATCAAGCTAATGTATGACCACAGATTAGGTAAAGATTTTTTTTCTTTTTCATCACTGGACAGATAATTAAAGTTGAAAAATTTCTGAACCTGCTTGGTATGTATAAAGATATCAAAGTGTGTTTGTGCACGAGTCATAACAATTTCTGGTATAATTTGTGTGTTGGACGTAACCTGGCCGCCCCTAAAAAAGGAGCCCTACGTCGATTGAATTTTTTATTTATTTTTCTATTATTGACCATTTCTTTAAAATTTCTGTCTTTGTCATCGGCCATAATAAAAAAAGAAATTTATTCCCTTCTGACTGACCATATATTTTCAAAAGTGTCGGGTTATGCCAACAAAGAATATTTTAAGGTTGGCCTTTATACCCTGGCTGAATGGGCTGCCCTAACCCTGACTCCTGACTTCTGACTTACAGAGCTTTATTCAGTTACATGTACACCTAATGAACTCTGATTATTGTTGTATAAATGGAATTATCAGTTAAGATTTCATATTTATTTTTTCACTCTTTTGAGGGTTGGCTGGGTTACTACATGTATATATATTGTAATTCTTCAATTTTTTCAGCCACTAAAACACTTTTTTGAATGGAATTTATGTGTACAATTATTATAAAAAGGACACTGAAATGTTTTTTTCGAGTCATTAAAGATGCAAGCTTCATAATTTTCTGCAGATTATGTCATCCCATAGTTATCTCAGAATATCTTAAAATGTTGCTTGCGTAGATTCAAACAACATTGCTGCTGAAAGCTGTCATCTTTGTGCAACATTATTTGATGGCAATATCAGTCATGCTTAGACAGTGGTGTAACTTTTTTTTTAGTGCCTGCCATCAGGGCAGCCTGCACCTCAAGTCAGCCTGCCCTCACTGGAAAGGGCCTGCCATCAGGGCAGGTAATAGCCTTAATCTACCTGCCCACAGCCAATGTTCAACACAGCCAAATATTACCAACTAAAACGCCTTTGACGGAATGGAAGACACAGTGAAGCACAAGCATAACATATTCTCCTGTCTTGGTCACACTAGTTCAGTTAAGTTAAATGCTGAGGTGTATAATTTTCAGCAATTTCTAATATTTACCTGACTCAATGTTTAATCAGTGAATTAAAAATCCCCATAGGTCCCTTCCGTAAGGCACTTTGCGGAACGAAATGGGCATTTAAATCCATTTTGAAACGGCTGCACACGTCGATTTCTGGAGTGCATTAAAGAGAATAGGATCTGTATTACCACTCATGCGTGAATAAATCCATTCTCATATCTCCTTCTCCCTCGTCAAAATAACTTTGAGCTGCCATGGCAAGTTGAATGTTCTTAAGTCTCAGAACCGTGTGCCAAAAGATATGGAAATCAACCTAACAAGACAAGACCACAAAAACAGTCTTAAATGACAACTAACGATTATTGCATCATGGATGTAGAAAAAAAAAATTACCGATCAGTCAATTCTAAAGGTTTCAGTCAAGACTTGATGACCTCATGTGCACATCTGCTTTGTTATCTATGTTTTCCGCCTGTGGCCTGAGATACAATTCGGATTTGGATGCACCCATTGCGCCGCACGTGCACACCGTGATATTGAAAAGACCAAAGTCAACACTTTATCATTTTTCTACATGTAACTAGTGTGAAATTGATTGAAACTTACAGGAGTGATCGAAAAGACCCATTGCTTGTCAGTCCACACCAGAAATCGGTGTGTACCGCTGTTTTGGAGTGGATTTGACGGCCTATTCCGTTCCGCAAAGTGCCTGCATTACGAATTGAGTATCAAGAATTGTTGAAAACAGACCTCAACGTTTCATTTAATTGAACTGTAGTCATACAACCTATTGCGATCAGATAGTAGGGAACTCGTAGCTTTACCTATGTCTGGATTTTTCGGAGCAATGTTGGTTAGAAAATGGTGCACGCCACAAAATTTCAGCTTCTCGTTAGCAACGGATTTGACGTTAAAAATACAAACTCTCCTGTGCCCGGCTTCTTGTACTGGATGTACGACTCATGGAGAAGACAGAAAACTTCCTTACCCATTGGTGGAACTCTTGTGTGGCAGAAGCACGTTTGTCTAGTTAACCACAACAACAGAAGGGTAAAAGGGTCACATGTGACATCCATCGGACATTACGAGTTGAATTTATTTGTAAAGGAGAAAATGGGTATCCAGAAATAGTGGCTGCCTGATCGGACAGGATACCCGAGCCTATAACATGCCCGCAGCTATTTTTGCCTGTATTTGGCATGCGGGCAGGCAGTTACACCACTGCCTAGAGATCACCCAATAAAATGAGTGTATCTATCATAATCACCTTGTTTTCTCAAAGGCTCGTCTTGCTCTTTAAGTACGGCACCATTTGCATGGCAGTTCTTGTTTTTCAGCCATTTGTAAGTGTACACATAATGTATGGGCTCAGTTCCAGTGTTGGAATCATTGAGATTTCCCTGTTAATTGCTGACTATAAATAAACAACAGCATTCATTGGACTGGTTCAGGTGGTCTTACATAAAGTTTATTGAATATTCAGACATTACTTTTCTGATACATGTATACATTGGGCCTGCTTTCCTGGTGGTGATCTGTGTGTCACATTTTGGAGAGTTAGTCATGTACTTGCCAAAGTCCTGTGGTTTATTCCAGGTGCACAAATTATACTCCATCAGTAAACCTGCAAAATCATCACAACATGAAAACATCTTGAGCACAACATTGAACACCAATCAGATCAATTGATAATTAGATGAAAAAGAAAAATGATGTTTAAGCCGGAAATTTTCCCTTGCAGGCATCCTGTTATTTGCTGGATTGATGGGTACATTCTACCATGCAAACAGGAAGCTGGAGCTGGAGATCTATAATTCTGTTATGCGGGTAAGAATCAGAATTGGTACAAGCACCTGACACAGTTAAATTACCACAAGAAGACAATAACTGCTGAAAATATCATCAAACCTGGAAATAAGCAGCAGGTCAAGGACAATGTCTAGCAACAAATAGTATGTTGTCTGAGGCCAGCTGTTTCATGCAGGACATAACTACATGAAGTGAACATTGTAAATTTTTTATTTGTGCCACTTGACACGCGTAGATCGCTATATTTCATCATTCAGAATGCATCGTCATTTAGAGCTATGAGTGCATTCAACAAATGTACCTTGAAACCAACTATTTCACGCCTAAAATATTGCTGTTGTATATAGACAAGAGGGTGTATTTCACTGGTTACCTGTGACCATTTGCCAGGCTATCACACTGTCATAGCTGATCTTTTCTCACTCTCCGTGATGCAGCCTTTTCATTTTATCCTCTTTACAGCAGGAGAACAGACCCAGTCAGTCCAGGATGACGATTCTCTGGATTGTTCTGTTGATGACGGTCAACGTTCTGGTCATTTACTACATATTTGCCGATCAGCAACTCTGGAGAAGGTACATACTAGTGTAGTACATACTAGAGAGATTTTCTTGACTTTGACACTTCTTTTAGAGTAATTAAATATCTGGATTATGGCATAAAATCCTCATTTAATCTAATCCAGCTTACAACACTACCCAAGTCTTCACATCTCAAGCTTTTCCGGGAACCTTCTTTTTTTTTTAAATATAAAAATATAGTTCGGGTGATTAAAACTTTTTTAAACTTTGCTTTGAAAACAGTGACATTATTGCATCAGAAATGATTACCCAGATTGCCAGTTTTAGGGACTTGAGGGTTTGAAGTAATGCATCAATTACTCCAGCCTCTCAGCCAACACAGCGTGACCACTACATGTATTATACGATGGGATACTTCTCTGTTTCAGTTTGTATTTTCAACTGCCGGTGGTCGAAACTGTTGATATTTGGACATTAGCCTGGATCCTGGTCATTACAGATTTTGTTCTCAAATTTCTGGCGATAGCGATCAAAGGATGCTTGTCACTTCTACCTCAGATTTGGCTATCACCAAAAAAGCGGGTTCGTAATGAATTATCTTTGCTGACTCTTGTTGATTTAAATGTGAAAAGAAAAAATCAAAACAAAGAACATACATTAATCTTGTGAAACTAACAACAGCAAAATGTCATGAAATTGTGTATGGAATTATGGTGATAAAACCAGCCTTAAAATAACATATTTTGTACCTTTTTCCCCCTCATATTTATGAAGAAATAAGCTCAGCAAAAGTAATAACTGTATTTCAAACATAAAATTTGTTGAAAGCACAAATTCTGTTTAGTTGCATTGTTTCACACTTCTAGTACACGATTGTAGCCTAAGGAGTGAGTGAGTGAGTGAGTGCTTGGGGCTTAACGTTGTATTTTTCAGTGATATGACGACAAAGGAATTCTTAGAGTGCATGTAACGTGCCTCTTTGTTGCAGGACGGATTTCCACAGCTCTTTTATCCAGTTCTGCTTCAATGAAACGCCTTACTGAAGGCAAGTAAGCCACCCCGCCCATGTCATTACACTGATAAGGGTCAACCAGTAATTGCACTATGCCCTTCATGCTGAACGCCAAGTGAGGAAGTTGCAACTTCCTGTTTTAAGCTCTTAGGTGTGACTCGACCCAGGATTGACCTTGGATCTACCGCTCCCGAACTGTGCTATCGGGGCCAGTATAGCCTAAGGATTTGTTTTGTATATGCTTTGTTGTGGTTTATGCTTTATTGTGGTTTATTTCAGGGAAAGTATTACATGTTCATAGAGCAGTTCATCCAGTTCTATCGATGTCTGGTAGCGGTGCGACCTTGGTTACACTACCTGGCTGACTTCAACCACGGCGGTCAGACCCTGTCTGTGATACTTCTGCTGGTCTACTGTTTTTGTAAGGTGAGGTCACACAACTGCAGACTTGTTTACTCTTATGAATTTGGCGCAATCATGATAATTTTTTTATCATTAATTACACCACTCTGCCATTACTAAAAAAATTACGAATATCGAAGTGTTCATACCACAAATTTTAAGGAATTAATTCCGTACAATTCCTGGACAAATGTTTCGGTTTACATCCGAGTACCATCCATGGAAGACAACTCTTTAAAGAATTGAAATACAAACATGAGTGGTCTCCCATTACATCGCATCCTCCTCGCAGGGTGCCGGTAGTGTTAGTACTGAGTACAGTATGCCGCTGTCTTGTCGCCTTTGTCACAGACTTCTTGCTGACCATGTTGAGACGCACTCATGAGTCTGATTCTGATATGTCTGATGATGCTATTTCCGATGATACGAGCAAAAAAGACACGCAAATCATCCAAGCAGAGATATCAGAGGACATATACAAATTGGTCTCAGTCTCCTGATTTTTTTTTTCTTTATTGACTTGGGACACCCTAGCTATCTGATGGCCAACAATAAGGTGCTGTGCTCAATAACTACAAATTTTTATATCAGATTACTAATTTTTGTTACTTGGATTACTTCAAGTACAATTTTGAGGTAAACAGGTCTGCAACTATGTCGAAACATCTCCAGAAAGTCTCACGAGAGTGGTCTATTGGTTAGAGGCAGTTGTCTTTCAGTTGCTAGGATACACATAGTGCAGGTTCATCACAGGCCTTGGACAGGGAATGTGTAGGTCCTCACTTTGTCACTGTTTTTTTTTTTTTTTTGGGGTGGGGGGGGGTGGGGGGGGGGCTTGGTTACAATAGTGGTCTTCTATGCTGGTGTTGCTGTTTGTACAGCGTAGCATTGAGTTGAAGATTCCACCAGTGCAGTGTGCATATCTGTACGTATGGCTTGTGTATGTGTACATATGGCGTGCATATCTGTAAGTATGGCGTGCATATCTGTAAGTATGGCGTGCATATCTGTAAGTATGGCGTGCATATCTATTCACATGGTGTGCCTCAGTAAATTGCCAAAGGGGTGATGGTTTAACACACATTCTGATATCCTTCTCGTTAATACTGTACGATATCATTTGACAAGAAAATTTTTGAGAATGTTAAAAACACTGGAATTGAAAAAAAAATAATAATGTACAATCTAGTTCTGGTATTCTTGAACTAAAATTTGCCTGTTTTAGCAAATACAAAAAGAGCCTTGACATCATATTTTGTCTTGTTGAGATCAAGGGTTTAAAGGTTTGCCTGTTTTCTTTCTAGGTCAGCATAATATATAAAAAACTGAAGGAAGTACGAGAGGCCTTCAGGAAGGTCAGAGTGGATATGGTGAGTGTAAGCATTTCTTATCAAGCAAACAAATATGATTCAAGCGCCACATGAGTGGAACCAGTAATGGTTCATCCAGTACTGGTCGGGGGCCATGACCAAACCTCCGACAACAGGACATTGACTAGGTGTCTGATCCTCGATAGCAGTGGAGACCTGTCAAACCTCCGACAACAGGACATTGACTAGGTGTCTGATCCTCAATAGCAATAGGGTCCTGTCAAACCTCTGACAACAGGACATTGACTAGGTGTCTGATCCTCGATAGCAGTGGAGACCTGTCAAACCTCCGACAACAGGACATTGACTAGGTGTCTGATCCTCAATAGCAATGGGGACCTGTCAAACCTCTGACAACAGGACATTGACTAGGTGTTTGATCCTCAATAGCAATGGGGACCTGTTAAACCTCCGACAACAGGACATTGACTAGGTGTCTGATCATCAATAGCAATGGGGACCTGTCAAACCTCCGACAACAGGACATTGACGTCATTTTATGGGCAGCTCGTAAAACTCATGGTTGTCTGTATCAAGACTGTCCAAAGCTATGAACTCACATGTTCTTTTCTTTATTAGGTCGCAATTATCGGTGTATGTGAGCTCATAAAACATACATGAAGTACACACGCACTGCGACGTCACAGAAGAAAACGATGCATTCTGCTGTCATTTGGACCTAGTGTGTAGCTTGTCCTCAAGTCTCCCATTGATGTCAAATGTTCCTTCCAAGCTCATCATAATGGTGTCACATTAAAGATCGCACAACGTTACAGTAGAAACTGATACAAGGTTACGGTGTAGACATTACTCAACGATCTATTTTAAACCAAACAATGGCTCAGAGTCCTGCTTCACACTACCGCCGCCTCACGGAGTTAAAAAGTATGCCGACTCCCCATTGATGAGGTTCTATCTAAGCCATTTTGTCATTGCAATATTCATGCTACAAACAGGCGCTTTTCTACTGGTATACAGGTAATATGCTTACAAAGTGATTTTTTCACACAACAGGTGTTTGGTACAAAGCCATCTCGAGAAGAAGTAAAGGAAACAGGTGAGACATGCCCGATATGTCAGGATGATTTCAGAGAACCAGTAAAACTCAGCTGCAAGGTAAGGAGACAGTCCAGGTGGGCATGGCATGTGCTTGGTAGTGGCTGGGTGTGAGCTGAGAGACGTTGTGTTTGTGTATATTCGTGGATTCAAAGTAAATCATAATTGTTCAGTGCCTGATTCCTGCCAGGAGCCGTCATGCAAATGGGAGACTTTGAGTCAGGGACCTGTGTATAATGATTCGTCTAAACATAGGTATACTGGGTACTTTCACTTCTGTGTTCTTTAGCACTACTAGAAAAAAAAAAGATATTAAATCAGAAAGATCGTCATCAATTTTGTAAACGGAAATGAAATATAGAAAAGAATTATGTAAGTATTTCCCATCTCTTATTGTGTGCTCCATCTCATCCTGGCTGATCTGCCCCAGACTAGTGAGGTCAAAGGTAACAGACTTAAATCCATTCTTCACTGGTTCATCTACAGGTGTTCAGTAGGTTAAATACCTGTTGAAGGCGGAGCTTTACACCTGGCACTACAGTTTTCTTCACTCATAAACCTGATTGCTGTTTTGAGAAGTGTTTGAGTGAGGCATAAAACGCCGATCAGTAGATGAGTAACTTTTGCATGGCATTATCGTGTTATTGATGTTGAATGTTCTGTTGTTTTTTTTTCCAGCATATCTTTTGTGAAGACTGTGTGTCAATTTGGTTTGATCGTGAGAAGACGTGCCCTATGTGTCGTGCCCAAATAGCTGACAACCCACTGTGGAGGAATGGATCCACCTGCTCCAATGTGCAGTGGTACTGAGGGCCAGAGTTATCTCCCCTTGTGAACTGTGCAACATCACTAAACTCGGCCTTGTTTTCTAGAAACTGGACTGTCAACCCCATGTCAGATGAAGACATGACATATATATACTATTTCAGACAACAACCAGTTTTTAGCTGAAATGTCGCAAAATCTTGCAGTCCGGGGAAGCTAGGTGCTAATTTTCACCCGTTGGCCTGTTTTTTAACCTAGCTATAGCATGCTTACTGCGTTAAATATCTTTTTCATCGAAATTCTACATTGGAAATAGTGTCCCCATTCTCGCTAACTTGTAGTAAAGATGACGGAGAAACTGAACATGTTAGGTAAAAAGTGTTACTTTGAAGTTGATGTTTTTATAGTATTCAGTTGCATTGAGTGTAGTGGCAGGCAGTCTGGAATTAAGGGGCTTACTCGAACACATTTCAGGGTTATGGTGGACATGAGCACTTTAGACATGGTGTTTAACACGAAATGTGGCAGATTGGTCTATCACAAAAACTTCTATGAGATGACTTTAGAACATGCAGTGAAATACCGGGACAAAAAACAAACAAACATGCTACTCATTGTATAAATATGCTGATGTCATTCTAAATTGTCTCTTCTAGTCTGTTTCTATTTTGACAAAATTAGTTGTGCTCAGAATTCATCCATGAAAGAGAAGATATAATACTAGATAAATTGTCCTTGCCTGTGACTGATTTATAATTGGATAAGGTTGCATAGATTTGGTATAAGGAGATTATTCTATAAATAATGTTTACATGTGCATCTATATGAATGTGAGATTAGAACACTCCTTAAAGGGCCTCTGAAGATTTCATTGGAAAGACTAATTTCTTATCCGAAAAACTGAAGTTTTGTCCAAATTGTCATTTTAAGGCCTTTGTGTATTTTTACAAGCTAAACTTAAGGTGAAGGACAGTACCTTTTTAAGGGATGTCATGGGCGTAAAAGGCATAACTAAGAATGTCAGTCAACGTACATGGGTGTGATTTTCACATGGAGCATGATGTGCTTAAACATAGTTTTCATATTGATTTATTGTAAGTTTGAGCTCAGTAAATGCTGGCTTCCTCTCCGGCCGTATGTGAGAAGGTCTGCCAGCATCCTGAGGATGGTTGTGGGTTCCCCCCTTGGGTTTTGTCCGGTGTCTTTCACCATAATGCTGGTCGCCGTGGTATAAGTGAAATATTCTTGAGTACGGCATAAAACACCAGCCGAATAAATAAAATAGATTGATTGATTTATTTTATAAGTTAAATACAAGGTTTTAGGCCATATAAAAAAGTTAATTGTTTCCTATCACGAACCTTGGTTGGTTTGTTCATTCTTGTTTTTTTTTTTTTTTCTTACATTGTCATAGAAAACATACCTTCAGGTTGTAACTATAGGTTTGATTCTGGAAATTCGTCGCTCATTAGAGCTAAACGAAGACATCTACTTTCACTCAACTCGTACCTACATGTACACAGTTTTCACAAAGACTTTATCTTAAACTGTTACTGTTAACTGTGTATTAAAATTTGTTGAAAACTATAGCTAACGATGTGTACAATTTTGTAAATAGCTTGGTATGCAAATGTTTAAAAGTTTAACAGATTGATCAAGAGTGTTTAAAGTGCCATGAAAGTCTAAATTGTCATGATATATATTTATACTTTGTTATGATGTTTCATGATGTTAAAGAAAATACTAAGCCAATTTGTGATATAATATATTGTATGCTTGGCATTGGCCTACAGGAGAGCTTGAAGCGTTCCTCAATCTTATTGTTGCAGAGCATCGTAAGCACTGGTGTATGCTGAACGTAAATAACAACACGCTTCATCTGGAGTTGTACTCTTGTCAGTGCATGTATGCCAGCTCAGTTCAAAGTCGTATATGTCCATCAGTGACTGGGACCAACTCTTAGCAATACAGAATCAATGCTGATTGACTGAGAGTAGAGATAGGGTTTCCTGGGTTAAACTTCATCGTCATATGACTGAAAAATTGTTGAGTACGATGATAAATCCTCAGCACTCACTCACCCCAGGGTTAAACTCTACTGCCTTGATCACGCTCAAATAAATCTGCCCTGCCTAAAATTCAGGTTAGGCTGGATATAGCATGGACTTTTCCTTTCTGTTTCACCAGCCAATCAGAAGCGATTCTGTATCCCCTTAAGCTGCCGCGTATGTCAAGCTTTAGTGTTAAAGAACTGTATGTAAATGTTAACGCGTTCTATAAACAGCATTAGTCAGTTTTGTCAATTTATAGCCCAGTATTGTAGATTTGTGCTGGACATGGTCGGTGGGATAATTAATACACAATCTTATATTAGGGATTATTGATTATTATATATTGATTTTGTGAATCTTCAAACATCATTAACTTTTGCAGTATTACTCAAGCTTTTTAAATTTTTTCTGGAAAATTTTACATCTGATGGATTCGAATTAATCAGTAATTTTTTTGTTGAAAACTGAATGACTTTGTGTATCAGATAACATTGTTGTTAAACCATGGAGATATTACATGTGTAGCTCTCCCAAGTGGTATGTGTGATAACTCACTATCAGAACACCTGCTGTGTGTGGGTGAGCAAGATGTTTCATTGACTTCACTCCAACCTCCACAGGGGTATTTAACATTGGCAGGATAACAATGAAAGTAAAATATCTGTGAAGGAAGATAATTGTTTGCATTCAGGTCATATAGTGTGCAGAATAAACCCAACCTACATTTTAACTTGAAAATCGTAATTGACTGGAATTCAAAGATGGTACATCTCCCTGCCATTAATGCTCATGCTCAGTTGTCTGGGTTCACCACCCTAGCGATTTTTGAGGGGTGGAGATGGGGTGAATTAAAATAGCTACAAGCATATCTAAGCTTTGATAATACTCAGACCTGGCTTACATGATGGTATTATCAGATGACTTCTTTGCTTTGTATTTACCCTCATACTGTAATTGACCTAAAATTTTACCCTGAAAATTTTTTGTTTAAGAAGCAAGTAAATGTCCTAAAATTTGGTCCTGCAAACCGAGATTTTCCAGTCTACCACCCAAACCTCAGAACGTCTGTCTAAAATTAATACAAATGTCAGGATTGGGCAAAATGTGCAACGTAATGATGTGCAAAGTTTTAGGTCATTTATCACAATGCTGGTTTTTGTTGTACATATAATTGCTGTTGACAATAGTGCAGGCGTTGGATTTTATTTATTTTTTTTTATTTTCTTTTTTTTTTCCCCCACAAGATCTTATTAGCTGTACATATGTGTAGGCCTATATGCTAATTACATTTTAGATTTGACATTAATGTGTAAGCTTATGAAAATGTGCTTATATTACTAATACAATAATAAATCGCCGAGATATCACCAAGGACAAAAGCACATCTCCACACATCAATTCAATCCTGTAAATTCATTTTAGGAAATCATTTTACTTCGAAACTATAGAATTGGGTGAAAGCTTATAGTCAAGTTAATTATAGAGGGATAAGAAATGTTCATTGTTGAATGTTCATATGCAAAAGTAAATCAAGTTTTTTAAAAATGATTTGACTCTTGCCATACCGTGGTACTGTAGTTTTTGCAGTGCAGGTGGCACCATAGTTTTTGCAGTGCAGGTGGCATAGTAGTTTTTGCAGTACATGTGGTACTGTAGTTTTTGCAGTGCGAGACTGTAGTTCTTGCAGTGCATGTGGCACTGTAGTTTTTGCAGTGCAGGTAGCACTGTAGTTTTTGCAGTGCAGGTCGCGCTGTAGTTTTTCATTGCATGCATCTACACCATTAATACGCAGTTTTCGAGTTACATCGTTACGACACGAGTGAAATCCCAGTACAAATTATGTTGCCACTTTAGTAGGGCTACTTGTCTATCTTTTAACATGGTAGCAATCATGTTAAGATCCTTTTTAATTAGTTTTCTGTATGCCATATACCACCCCATGTTAAATCCATCTGATTGGCCCTTCCATGGCATAAAGTGACGTCATAATGTATCTGAAAACCTGCATATTTAATCTGACATATTAGTACAAGTGCAAAGGTGATGATAATGGAATGGGGCAGATTTAGCCTAAAGATTAGGTTTTTTTTTTTTAACAGGCTAAATATACATCAAGGAAAATGTTTTTTGTATCGCATAAATGTAAAGGCAAGTGCGTTGGTAAAATTTTAGTTTTGTGTAGATGCCGAAGTGCATTAGTTGTTGTTGACATCTGACAATTTTTTCATCAAGTACAGGGATAAGACTGTACAGCTTTGATCATTTACTGTTTTACACATAAACAGGTCTGGAACCTAAATAATGTAAATTGTTATGAGATACAGTAAAATATTTTTCAAATGATTTTTCTCTGTGTTTCTTTTTAAATTCGCTGCTTTACACATTTTATTTTTCTATTGATGGAATTGTTGTTTCCATGGCATGTACAAGGTACCGTATTTCATGTATAGTTTAGCTGGTCTTTTTTGCAAAGTGTATGCCATGATTCCTTGGGTCTAGTTGTGGTTCTTGGTAATTGGAGACAGGTGGGTAGGGAGAGTGTGTTCACGGGACTGCTCATACATGTGACAAAACCAGTAAACACACTCACACAAACTCATTGAGCAATGAAATGTTAGCACTAGTACCATCTCTTCATGTCTTCTACAAGAATGCCTGTTTCACGTATGGTCTGCGAGAGTATGTCGTACCAAAACAGGTGGATTTGGATTAGATGGTGGACTGGTAACAGGCCTATATTGACCAGCGTGCAGGCCTTTTAAAACATTACTGAACGACAAATCTGTGTCTAGTCTAAAGGAAATAAATACCCATATGCGTTTTAGAAGATAATTTGCAAAAATACTACACTTCACTTCTTCAAATTACAGTGTTTCCTGAAATTTAATGGTGGGAGGGGGATGGGTGCTAATAAGATCAGTATATTAAACACAAAACACCATCATCTTAGAAAGCCAGTACAGGTGCCTGGCAGAGATAAACGTATGAACGAATGAATGATTGCAATTTGGTGTTGAACAATTTTTTAGTTATATGACGAGGGATCATTAGGTGTATGTGCATTTGTGTCTTTTGATGGGGTGAGTCCAAGCCGTAAAAGTGCTACCGCCACTGAAGTATCATGGTTAAGTGACCAGACGTGACACCCCACCCAGTCACATTATACTGACACCGGGTCAAACAGTCGTGTTTCCTTGCTCTAACCTTTCAGTGCTAAGGGGCAAGCAAGGCAGCAACAAGTACCATTTTTAACGTCTTGGATGTGACCCCAACTGGGTTTGGTTCCAAGTCTTGCGGCTTCATTCTTCACTCTAACCATTTTTAAACATACACACTATAGTCTGACCTGTGTGATTTTGAATATATGAGCTCTATGAACATATTGTGGTATATTGGATAATGAACAAATTGTGGCATAATGGATAAATTGTTTGTGTTGTGAGCGGTAGGTGGAGGTTCAATCCCGAGCTGTCATTCCAGAAACTTAAAAACTGGTAAGCTATGCTTGGTGCATAAGATTGGAATAGGCCAAATACTGGTCAGTTCAGGTGGGCGTAAAATGTGATATGAGTTAAGCATCAGTCATATCAGTTGTCTTCAGCATAGTATTTCATGGAGACAGCACTATACATGTTTATGAATATGTTGGCATTGGGTGTGGCCTTCTGCAAGGAGATACAGTTGTAATATAACCAAAATATTGCTGAAAGCAATGAAACAAAAAAGCAATCCATTGATGCCTGAGGAACCCTTGGATATTTCACAGATCAATTATAGTACCGGTATGATGGGTGATACAAAATTTTCACAACCACTATTTGAAGTTCACATGTAAAAGACTTCTTTTAAAAAGGCCTGATGCCATCCCCAGATTAATGTTTTAACCCAGTGCTTTGTAAAACCCTGCTGTAATAACTACAAAAGAATGTTGGATAATGTCACAGAGGTCAGTGGCTCAAATCTTAATCAGGGCTATACTTGTTTGTGATTATAAGAATTTCACCAGACCATAACAAATTCCTCCAGACACTGGTACAGGTAGTCTTCTCTCTGCTACCATGTTTGTTCTGTACAGCCCACACAAAGGACACACCCTAATTCCTCAACATTTGTGCTTACGAAAGAGCAATATTCACTGCAATTTATGCACCCTTGAAATTTGATTTTGGATATAAAAGTACATTAATTGGGTTGGCCAGTTTCAGGGCTTCACAAAAATTATGGTTATCAGTCTACAAAGTGAAATGCCATCAGAATATGCATGAATAAAGGTTTTGCAAACATGCGAAAAGGTTGAAGTTATTTTCTCTTTATGATTTACATTCTTTTGTTTCCCAAGAATTTGTTGAACACAATGTCTAGAGTCCACTGTCACAGCCACTGCCCTTCTAGCCTTAAGAAATTTCTGCCTCTGGCTTTAGTTAGTTTGAACCAAACGAGATACATGGCAGGCAGGTACATGTTGGCTCTTAAACAAATGATGGGGAAATTGTAAAACTCCCTTCCGCCTGTAACAAAACACTCCAAAGCTCTGAATTCCTGTTCCTTCCTTTATTACATCACAATAATCGGTATATGTGTACTCTTAAAACATCACAGATAAAAACATGTTCTACTGTGGTTAGGGCATCCTGTGTTCCTCATCCTCAAGTCTCTCACTAAGGCAAAATGAAGGATAAATGAGGTTAAAATGTCGTTTATTCACTGCCGAGTCTTCCTTTATCAAGTTTTTGTTCTAAACGTACAGAAAGAAGCTGCACAATCAATCAGATCAGCGGCCTCTTTCACAAAGCACATGTTGCCTTGTGTGCACATAACTTTGATGGCAACCAGCACAATAGGTATTATTAACACTGTGTGTGCATTGTGAAACGAGAAACGTAAAGATGTAAAAGGTAGTTAAAAGCCTATGTGTTTATGTTCAGTTGAGGAATGGTAGACTTTCCAACATTATTATTACTGTCATATCAACAGTAGACTTGTTAACATATTATAACTGAACAATCTTCATTCAATGTAACTATATGCAGAGGAGCACAATCAAAAGGTGGAAGACTGAACTACACATTTCTGTCCTTAACAATTTACGCGTGATCTCCGGATGCTTAAAGTGTTACACCATGGAGCTATATATGAAAGGAGGAACAACTCGCCCAATCAGCCCAGCAACCCCACCAGACACACCTACTGTGCCTTTCTACTCTGAATGAAATCTCCCCTTTGATGTTCCATGTCATACCTCCATGGTTACATACAATCTTCAAAACAACTAAATTACAATATTCACTGATGTCAAAACGCACATGACATATCAAATTTATTGCAGATATATTTATTTATTTGAGTTGGGTTCCACAAAGTATTCTGGAACATTTCACCCCTGATAGCAGCGAGGTTTGTTGCTGGTGGAAACCAGATTAGACTGTTTTCCTTCACAACCTTCACAATGAGTCTTTCAAATTCAATCTTTACTAGAGTTGCTCATTTTACTTCACTGAGTATTAGTAAAAGGCAAGGAGAATCTTCTGTTAAGCAATCCTTATCATGGTAAATTTATATAACTTCTACAAAAATATCTGCACTTCCCATCACAGCATTGACCAACTAAAAAAACCTGTCATGTCCATATAAAAGACACCTTGCTGGCCTTCACTCCGTATCGGACAAATGTCTTGGCTTCAAGCTACAGCGTAATTGGGACACCAAGGGCACTCTTTGATTCAGCAAAGCACCCCTATGCAAATTAAGGTAATATGCTTGTAACATTAAACGTTGGAGAAATTAGTAAAAACTACTCATGAATCGCTATACAAATAAGCTGTACATTCGTTGACAGTTTTTTTTGTCTACTTTTACATGAAAAAATGTAGATAATGGAGACTGCCAAAACTGACTTCATTCCCAAACACACAACCTCGATCTCCTTTTGAGCTTTTCAACAAGAAATGAGCCAATTCAATATGAATGTATATACTATGTTATGCTTGTAAAATTCATAAATACTTTTACTGTAACCATAATATATGAATTGAAGTAAATAATAATTAATGACTCTGAGAGAATTACAAGCAATATAAATTTAGTACATGCCGGGATAACAAAAAATGTCAAAACATTTCACATCAAATTCATTTACATATTTTTATATAACACCTGAGTACACCTGAGCACTTGAGATATTTAGCATGTAAGTTCAACTAACTACATGTGAATGAGATTAGCCATGTGCTATGACAGCAACATTAAGACGTACATGAAAGAGGTTAGTATGAAAAAAATACATTTCAATACAAAAAATACAGTATTTGTGAACATCAGTTAGTTCAATCTTTGGATTTCTATTACATCCAGAAGTGTAAATTTGTAGGTGTTGTTTCTTGAACACTTTAATCTTCTTGATTTTCAACCACTAAAGCACTTTTTCCTGTGGAATTCATGCATACAATTATGATGAAAATGCTGCTAAAAATTATATGTTCGTGTCAATAAAGATCCAAGCTTCATAAAACTGTGCAAATTATTTCTCTACACCCTATAGTCCTCTCAAAATGTTTGAAAATATTGGTTGCAGAGGCGGTTGAAAAGCTTGCAGGATTAGGGTAACCATTTTATAAACATCAGTTAATAGTAGATGAAATTTGTATTTTACCTCAGTACATGAGGCATGGTCATGCCTTTTTCTCACAACACACCTCATATTGGTATTAGCTGATACACTCTACATATTCCCTTGGATGTGATCCTGAATCTAAGATATATAGTATAGCCATATATCCACTCAAGTACAGCATGTCATGATTAATTACTCCAGGAGCAATCCCATAATGTTATAGGTTGTCTCCCATTGCACCCGATTAAAAAAGTGGAGGTAGAAAAGGTACTCAAAGATATTGCTGTGAATTATTTGATTTATGTTTTACACCATACTAAAAAATATTTCACTTACATGACAGCTGCCAGCATTAAGGTGGGAGGAAACCAGGCAGAGCCCGGTGGAAACCCACGGCCACCCGTATGTTGCTGGCAGACCTTCCCACATACGGATATTGCTTTGGCTTGATGGGATTAATCTACCCTTCTGCCTGATTGAGAGATCACCTAGACTTCACATTTTTAGAACAGCTACATGTAACGGTCAGAGCAGAAAAGCCGATAAGGCTATAGTCTGCCAGTATCCAGCCTCTGGTGAGACTGTGGAATTCTTACAGATGGTCACTAGCATGATCTCCAAATTCGCATAGAAAGTATCAAGACCTGGTTTGGATTAACTGCTAACAAAATCTTATGTGATCAACAGATCAACATGAAGGCCTTTCAATATCTACTGTACCAGAGTTGTTCAAGTTACTCGACAACACAGAGGTATTTTAAGATTTACAGTACATATATGTAGCTGCTCATGTTACTTGGCAACTTCTGAGGTCTTTCAATCTTTACTCTTAGTTGTGTTACTTAGCAAAAAAGGTATTTCCGGATTAACATGAGTTGCTCCTGTATGCGGCAACATGCAGATCTTTCAATGACAGTTACCTGTGTTTCAATATCAGCAGCACACAAGGTTCCTTCGAGATCTACTAAAAATTTTAAAATAGTGGTACCTCATGTCACTCAGCAATACACAGGGGTTTGTCAAGCTTTACCTGAGTTGTTCGTGATAAACGGCAACACACGCACATGGGACTTTTAAGATATTCAAGAGTGACTCGTGTTACTGGGGTCATTCACGATCTACTGTAGGTAGCTGCTTGTGTTGCTCCGCAATGCAGAGGAGTCTCTCAAATTTACTAGAGTAGCTCATTAGACTTCGGCAACACATACACGTAGGTGAGTAGACAAAGATTCAGCAGTATTAGTAACAGACCTGGAGCATCTTCTGTATCGTAACCACTGACTACCAGGTGAACATAAGTTATCATGGTAAATTTACACAATTTGTACAAAAATATCTGTACTTTCCACAGCATTTACCTGCTACAAAAAAAGGTCACATGTCAGTATTAAAGCAATCTTATGAAGTACACAAACATCGGCAACATGCATATACATGTATAACTGAACGTTTAGAAACTCTCCTCCTGTTTGGAGGGGCCACTTTCACAAAGCGGAGTACATTTATTTATCGCACATTTGCCGAACGTTACTTTATACGTCACTATTAACATACCATTGTCCTATATGTGCCATATCAAACAAGTAGGACATCTTTTTTCTTTGCGAATGTTATGCTGTTGACAGAATGAGCTTCTGCAATATCTCTAGAAAAATAACACGTTAAGTGATAAAATTACCTCAGGGAAACAAGATATTGATGCTGACATGTGTTTTATTTTACCTAAAATATGTCAAAGACTACGTTACTCCTTTTGCATGATTCTGAGAGTTCTGGTGACCTTAGCAAGATATTTTGAGATTTGTTTGGTGGGCAGGATGATATACTACAATGAATGTTCAGCACCAACAGTTGTATTTTATGACCTTTA
Source organism: Liolophura sinensis (assembly GCF_032854445.1). Lineage (NCBI taxonomy): Eukaryota > Metazoa > Mollusca > Polyplacophora > Chitonida > Chitonidae > Liolophura > Liolophura sinensis. The sequence continues at coordinate 5,291,365 of NC_088304.1, read as the reverse complement.
CATGCCTGTTCAAATGCACTTTTTTGGCAAATTTTTAGAGTAAAGACGGCATATTCGAGAACAGGCCAGCCAAGTCTCCCTGAAGTTGCTTAACAAATCGTACAATTAAACTGATACATTTATAGTACATGTAAATGCAATGACATTAACAATGTTCACCTATGGCACAGGTGGTAATATCACCTATGAGATCTCATGTTGAGATAGAAACATTAAAAATGTTACCTTAAAAAAAAAAACAACACATTTTCCTAACAACAGTTCAGCAAACCATACATGTTAAAAAAAAAAACTGAAATGTTTTAAATGAGTCTCAAATTACCATGGAAGACAAATAACAACCTCTATCCACTGTGTAGATCCTCCAAACAGAAAAGTTTAGCCTTACAGAACTTCAGATTATTGTTCTTCCACTATAACATCAGGAGTTCTTCGATATCAGGGGAAGAAATGCTGAGACATGCTGCTTGGGAGGCAGTCTGTTGTTCTTTTTTAAGGAGTGGATGAATTTTAAACGGTTCCAAAGTGCAATACACATAGCTTCCAGTCTCTCATCTCTCACTAATTCCTTTCTGGCAAATTTATACTGCTCTCTGAAAACACAAGCACACACACAAACAAAGCTTAACATACAAACAAAGCTTAACATGCATCTCTTTGTGTATGATTACACCGAAGCTGTAATCTTAGTCCCATTTTTTCAATCAAACTTTTTGAAAGCTGTGAAATCGGGAAACAACCCATTTCTGCTGGAGTTGCATGTACATGTATGAGGATTACAAAATATAACTTTCTGCAACCCTTTTTATAAGAAACAAAAATTATCCATATAATGGTAAAAACTTCTTAACTTAAACAAAGAAGAAAATTAAATATATCTGCATGAAGGAAAAAAGAATAGTTTTTGGATCATGTTTCATCACGGAGAATACAAGTGTATAAAAATTCAAAATAAAAATCTGGAATTGCAGACATGATACACCTGTGTGAATTTCACACCGTCAATAATACTCTCAGTCATACTTCTTAATTTATACAAACATCAAGACCCATATCCTCACCTGATAATCTTTTTACAAGACTTTAGGTACCCGCATTGAAGAAGACTTTGAGCAAAGAAAAGCCGGCACTTTGCAGCTGATACTGGGTCACCTAATTCTAATGATATAGCCAGTTGATGAAGAGAGATCTGGCCAGCCTTCACAGCCTGCCCAAGACACAAAATACACTTGTGTTAGATGCAAAGTATACACACATATCTGTCAGGCGCAAAGGACACACATTCATGTCAGATACAAAGTATACAAATATATATGTTAGGAGGAAAGTATTCACACGTGTCTGTCAGACACAAAGTACACACATTTACTGGTTTTGCGCATTTTTTCTGTCAACACTCAGTAGTGTCTGCCAAGTTACATCATACAAGTCCAAACTGTATGAGCTGTCAGAGATCCGCCATTTAGTAAAGTGTTAAAAAAGTTACAAGAGTGACAACAAATAAATCAATTTTTCCCGTGTTGTTCTTCAGTTGCTTTTGTAAAAACAGGTGGGCAAGGAACCCTGGAGTTAGTTTTTTCAAGTTTCCAGACAATTCAGTCCTCAAGAAAAAGTGGATATACAGCACAAGACAGAAAGACTTTTCCATCTAAAACAGCCACATCTACTCTCACCATTTCAAAGCTGAAAGTTACAACAGGAATATGGCTGAATTTCCACAAAATACACTTGTGTTAGATGCAAAGTATTCACACATGTCTGTCAGGCACACAGTACACACATTTACCTTAGATGCAAAGCATTCACACATCTCTGTCAGGCACAAAGTACATACATTTACCTTAGATGCAAAGTATACACACGCCTGTCAAGCACAACGAACACACATTTACCTCAGACGCAAAGTATACACACGTCTGTCAGGTACAAAGTACATACATTTATGTTAGATACAAAGTATACGCATATATATGTTATATGCGAAGTATTCACACAAATCTGTCAGGCACAAAGTACACACATTTACCTTAGATGCATAGTATACACACATACCTGTCAGGCACAAAGTACACACATTTACTTTAGATGCAAAGTATACACCCATAGCTGTCAGTCACAAAGTACACACATTTACTTTAGATGCAAAGTATACACACATACCTGTCAGGCACAAAGTACACCACATTTACTTTAGATGCAAAGTATACACACATACCTGTCAGGCACACAGAACACACATTTACCTTAGATGCATAGTATACACACATAGCTGTCAGGCACAAAGTACACCACATTTACTTCAGATGCAAAGTATACACACATAGCTGTCAGTCACAAAAAACACACATGTACGCTAGATGCTAAGTACACGTATCTGTTAGGCATAACTGTATAATTTCAAGTCATATCCTACATTCAAAACACTAATCTCTTAACCAAAATAAAGTATTGGTTCTAATGATTGTTACTGTCATCCACACAAACAGTGTATTATTCTCTAATTAGGTGACACTGAGATCTTGCGATTAAATCAACAGGAAAGGCCAAAAGCATCATACTGTCACAACTATGACAGTTTATCGTATGCGTGAGGACTGCACAGCAGTGACTTCCTATGTTATGGAGGTATAAATCATCACAGTGGTGAAAAGACATTGAGGGGAGGTCATGCACTAATTTACTGCAGAGGTCTTTGATATGCAATTCGCAAACTGCATTTGGGAATTTATGTACTATGGGTAGCATGGGTAGCAACCCTATGAATGGCTGTGGAAATGTTGAGCTATGAGGTAAACACTCCCTTGGTCTTTGATCTGCAAATCGCTACCGCCGATAGGCTATCTGCGTACTATGGTTGGCCACTGCAGTCCTATCATTAGCCAAAAACATTTACGAAGCTGGATACTGCCACAACAGCATCTGCCCCCCCCCCCCCCTCTCACAATACCTCTCCTTACTTGAAAATGATTAACTAAGTTACCAAGCACATCAGAACAAAATGGCTGTGGCCCTTTTACATGTATACTGAACAAAAAACAGAAGCTACACAAGAATTACTTTATATTCTAAACATACCCATATAGAACAAAGTGTGTTGCTACTGGGTAAACCTGGTTTATGGGCATATTAAAACTGGTCCTGGCATTAAAGTGAGCTTGGAGCACCCTTCACAGTCAACAGCAGCATGATGGGATCACTTTTTAATTTCAAAGGGACTAGCCATCTGCACTGGAGCTTGTACATGCAGTACCACGTAAGCCACACTCTAGCATTCCCAACAAGGCAACGATGCTCACTGACTACATATTACCTGTGGACAAGGCATTAGGCAACCCGTGCTCTTCACGTTATAACACAGAATAGTACATGATACACTGGCAAGAACAACCAAAGTACTATCAACCTACATGATGTCTAAAATAGTCCCCCAGGGAAGCATATCCTCCCCCCAAGGTGCTGAGCCAGGCCATGTTCTCCTCCAACTGGGTCCTTTTCACCACTTGTCCCTGTATCCGATACTCCCTTTAAAAAAAAAAAAAAAAGACACAAAACACACTACATGTACGTATATTAACAACAAGAACTGCATGCAGTTTCACGGATTTCCAGCAGTCTACATGAATGGTTTTCAGCTTCTGATTCAATACAGAACGGTTTGTGACGTCATTCAATGCTGGGCTATTAAGATACCAGTACACCATCCCCTTCATAAGTGTATTGTAATCATGGACAGTTTTTAACTAGAAAGATCAAGATAATATAATTGCTGAGTTACCCTCAGCCAAGCCCAGGTTAAATGAATAGGCTTAAATTTTTATATCTAAGAACCAGTGTCATTTAAACACTTTTTGTGAGAAAACTATTATTTGTAGCTCAAACATGTTCAGATCCCAATGAAAGTGCACACTGCATTGGCTAAAATTTGGTAGAAGTTACACGTATTTAGCTCTCATAGTTTTGGATTTAAAGCCTGTTGAAATTTTGTACATTTAAGACCCTAAAATTAATTTTTGACCATATTTCAAACATATTTCAGTCGGGGGTGTTGAGATGTGGAAATAAAACTAAGAAGAGATCAACTGACGACAATCATGAACGAGATATTTAGCTAACAAGGTGACAAGCGCTATACACACGAAGCTCCAGCAGTGAATGCACTCAGTAAACTACCTACGCATACGGAGGATGTTAACACCATTCAGCTACGGACTCTTTACGAGCTCAATTGCTTTGTGCCATCACTGACAACATGTAGCCCGGGATGAAGATTTGCAGGCTTGGGTGTTTCCAACACTTACTTGTTCCTGTCACCAGATAATCATGCGCCCAGTGTGCCATACAAACATCGGAAAAAAGAGGTAGGGATTTTGTGTGGGTGCTGGAAAAAGACTTTTTTATTTGTTATATACAAAGACTGGATGTTTTTGACAGGATGTCAAAATTTCGAATGAAAATTAAAATAAATAACTTAACATGTGTATGTAGATTTGTTCTCACTTTTCGCTGTTTATCATACTGCTTGAAAGAAATTCCCTTCTGCGATCATGCTGAAGCCCCCAGCTCCCTGTTCAGAGGAGCTCTACACAAATTTTCAATATTTTTCAAGTTAAACGCTTCGCATTTACCTGCTTGTATTTACTTTGATACATTGAAAAGGCGTTTAGAACCTTTCTCCAGACATCTGGAATTGCTGTGCTTCCACCCGCCCAGACCCCTGGACCCTTGCACATAATCGTCTGGGACAGTCATTCCCTTACCTTTGTACAACCTCATGCACCACCTCTCCACCCCGATGCCTATGGGCTTGATTGCCCTGGTAGTTGTGTAATTAAAATTGTTTAGTTTATCCGCATGCACTATCTGAGTAAATATTTTACAACTCACTTACATGAAGCATGCATTTAGATGGAAAGTAAGTACAGGTATACATGTAAAATCTATCCGATAACTAAATTTGGGCCAAAACGTGCAGTATACTTAATCACAACCTTAAGGATGGATATTTTTTTTTCTTTTAAAACAAGCTCTTGCACAGCTATGTAGGAACCCACAGCTTCTGGGGCCACCAAGTCCCCTTGGTCCTCGCCTCACCCTTTGGGATAACTCCCACCCCAGTGTTCATTTGCTTCCTACACCCCCACAATGACACAAATGTACACACGTATTCTTAAATGCAAAGGCAAAGACTCTTGAATGAAGTATACATCAGATGAAAGGCCATTAAAAACTGATTTAATGGTTTTATGAGATTTATTTTTTTACAAATTTTTCTAACTTGTGTTAAAGGATAGATTCTACGGTAGTCTGTTGTGACCCAGAAGGTATCAATTATGTTACATTTATACTTTTTGCTTGAAATAATTTGTTTCAAGGTCAAGTCAGTAAATGCATGCATAGATCCATATGTATATGCACTTTAAATGATGAAATGTAGCAGTCTAAAGTGTGTTAAGTGTCAAAAACCTTATGTGACGTAGCTGCTAGCGTTGTGGTCAGAAAAGGCCACCATAGAATAAAATATTCTAATGCATTTTACTAGGTTAAACAAATTGTAAAAAAAATAAATCCAGCTATTTTCCTGAACAGTTTTTAATGGTCTTTCATTTGATACATACTTCATTTTAGTGTTTTCTTCGCCTTTAATTCACTCGGAACTTTTCAGATGTATAGTATGTGTCATAAAAGTCTAATACTTTGGGATACTCTTTTCTTACCAAGCATAATCTAGCTTCTGTTTTGGCCAGATCAAATGTATCTCTACCAGGCATGGGATATCTAGGTTAGCACTGATCTCAGGGTTCTGTTCACTGTGGGGCACGTCATCAGAGCACCTTTTGAAACACCTTAGATTCCTAATAAAATGTAGAAATCGCCTCCTGAACTCTCTCGAGCAGCTCATTTCATGAAATACACATGATGCCAAATGAGCATCAAGCTGAATCTCAGCTTTTAACGTTGGTCTGAGTAGTATATATTCAAAGGAGTGCATTGATATATGGGCCTCCCTGATATGGCCTTGGACTGGATCGTGTGTCAAAAGCACATAGACAAAGTTTCCATAGTCATCCTCAGCGGTGAACAAGTTCTCTGACAGATCATCTGAGGACATATTTAAGTAGGAAAGCTCATCTTCAATGTCGCCCATGTCTTTGGGAATCTCCCGAACGTATGTGAGTAAATATTTGTCTGAAGTCTGTTCAGGTATGAATGTCAACCACCCATCGTGGTCATCAAACTTTGACGGCAGGAAGTGCCGACTATAAATCTGATGATCATACACGCAATGGTCTGCACAGAGGACAAGGGCTAAATGAAAAGTACCCATGTCATGCAGAAGATGTCCGTCTGAAAGCCTTCTCTTCAACACGAAACGTTCCACATCTTCTATCATGGAGTCCCTACGTTCTTCGGACACGTATCGGATCATAATGATCACTGGTCAGGTCAATTAAGCACTCGAGATGTTATTCCGCAGAAAATCTGAAGACAGGTTTTCTTCCCCATAGGTATCTAAACAGAAGAAAATATTGAATTTGAACCAGTATCAAGCTCATCAAAAGATTACTAGAATTAACAAAAAACAAACGACTTCAAAACCTCTCTTTATACTGGGAAATCAGTGATACACCGATTCACGCCATGTCCAGTAAATCCTTTCTAAACAATGGCTGCAGTCCTAAACTGGTGTCAACTTTGGCTCTTACCTTTCAGCTTGCCTGCACAACATCCCAGGTATATTCCATTCGGTATATAGTACATCAGCCCCCATATTCATGACAAGGCAAACCATTTCTTAACAAGGGAGCCACTAGGCTTGTCTTTTCAGGAATAATAACTTTTTCAAGACCCATAACTGTGGTGAAGGCAAAACTGCTGCGGCTTTAGCAATGGGGTGAACATGGGTCTAGTGTGTCCGTACCAAGTGGAATAACGGTAAAAGCCAAAGTTGACACCACTTTTGGACCGTAGTCACTGGGTAGAAACAGCTTATCGGACATGGCGTTAACTGGCGTACGCTTTACCGCTGATTGCCCCTTTGGCTACGTACAAAGAGAGGAGTAGAAATAGCTACCTAGGGCTACGTTACGATTACTGTCACAATTTTAGCACACTGAGTCCGTCAAGATAGACTGACTTGGCACCATGCTTTGAAGTGACGAAGATTGCGGTATTTCTCAACGTAGATCAAATTTTAGTCACATGGGTCTCTCACCATACCCGAGCCTCGGAGTAACGTCAGAAATTCGTGCAGAACTTGCACACGATTTTGAGCATCCTCAGTCTATACGAACAAAAATTAAAAGGTGTGACAACTAGAGATGAACACGCCAAAGATGAGTGGAAATATCTTAACAAAAAATACTGACCGAAATTCGATCCGAAGACGTTCTATCCGGACTCAAAATTCCGTCTGCTAGTACTGTCAAGTTACTAACGCACTATGGGTAAATGTCGGAATTTCTGTCTTAAAAATAAAAATAAATAGTATTGCTGTTTTCTTGCAAACGTGAAATGGATGTTAAAAATATGTTATTTTTAATAAAAGTTAAATTAAATAAATTTTCTCATGGCTTCGGTAGCAACGAGAAAGGTCAATAAGTGCGTCAAAATGGCGGAAATTGGAATTTCTGACATGAGTTAAAATGTTTAACCGGATAGGAGTTGAAAGATAAGAGGTGATTTCATGTGTAAACGATGAATCAGATATCAGTAAGCTGTAAGATTTTTGGCCTCGTGAAATTATAACCGTGCCACAGCATTCGCTTTGGCTGTTACCTTTTTTCGTAACGTCGTGTGGGAACTTGTTTTCCCCGCGTTGAACAACAACAACGACACAACGTTATGGCGCTAAGCGTGACAGATTCAGTGATTGCAAGAAAAACTTAGTTCATCGAACTGGACAAAACCAGTGTGGAAAATAAAGCAATAAACCTCAAGTCATTTGCTTGACTTAATGACCAAAAAAGTTCTCCATATTTGGAAGTAGTCTATGTGTAAATTATAATGGCCGAGAAAAAACAGCATGTGTGGGTGCTAACATTCGTAGTCTGTGTTTTTTCTCTCCCTCTCTCCTGAGGGTTTTCAAAAGATTTCTACAGCATTTCTCATAAACTGACTAAACAAATTGCCAGTTGCTTATTACTAATCAACATTCAGATTCTATGTTACGGGGGCCTAGCTCTCTGGCCGAAGTGGTTAGTGTGTCAGTGTGGTGCAGTGACGCAGGGGTGAGCACAAGTCCAGCCAAATACTGAGTAAAACACATCTAATAATAAATAAATAAACTCCGTGTTAATCCCTTAGTGCTCTGTTGTCACAAAATTCATTCTTATCCCGAGGAAGTCAATTATTTGTCTGAAAACAGCAGTGAAAAGAGTAACTGTCCTTGCTTCATGATGAAATTCATTTTTGACGCTGTTGTATTGATGTTATTGTTATTTCAGGCTCAATGTTTTGGGATGTTCACTTACAGTTACTTACTTGCCTGACCCTAAAAATTTCCCAAATGGCACTGTACTTTGATTAATGGGTCATTATGGAGAACAGATTTATGCCGAAGAACTCAGAGTGGAGTTCCCGATCAGGCGTTCTCCTTAATATGGTGAACAGTTGTCAGCCACAGAGCAACACTTACCCAGAGGATGTGGAAATCCAGTATCAGTCACCAAAGGGAGGCCATTCAAAGATGGCAAGGAGAAATTATCCTGTTAATCCTGAGCCTGGAGACAGTTCTGCATACTCTGTTGTGAACGGTAATCCACTGCTTGGGGCAAATCTACCCAGTCATATGTTCATGCATGCTGTAAACTTTGAGACTCTAAGGGATGATGATATTACTGAGAAAGAGAAAGAGTCAGAGTCATACACAGACCAAGGTTCAACTATCCATAACGGCTCCTTAAGTAAGTTTCTACCTTTATGTTTCTCTTTGAATTGCACATTGAAATTATTCCTAAGTGGAGCTGACAAGATAGCTTGTTTATGGTTGATGTTTATGGTCATTCCATGTCACCTCAGCCAGCAATCATAATGATCCACTGGATTTTTCTGAAAAGAAAGCATTGATACCTCAAAAAGTAATGAAGATATTGCTTTTCTGAAAGCCTGGGTAGGAAAATGGGATCTGACTTTGCCCCTACAACAAATAATCTTTTCTTTTCCAAACTTATTTTTTCTTTACCTCTAACAGTTTTAATTGAAACTGTATGTTTTAAAGTATAGTGTGATACAAATCAAGATCGAGTTATGTGATGCTTGGTGAGAGTTTTTTTTTCTACATGACAAATTTATACTGATGTGGATGGTCGTGGGTTTCCCCCGGGCTCTGCTCGGTCTCCTCCCTTCATAATGCTGGCCACTGTTGTATAAGTGAAATATTCCTGACTACGATGTAAAACACCATTTCAAAATTTTGAAAATAAAATGATATAATTTATAACGAGGAACACAGATTTGAACTTTGATAAATGCAAATGTTTAATGAAGTACATTATATTATATGTAGCGTTACATCTGTAAGCACTCTCTGTCATCTCTACTTTAAATGACCTTACTTCACGTTACACATTTTTATACCAGATTTATCGGACGCACAAGCTGATTTAATGGAGCAGCAGCAGGCCATCGAACAGGCTAAACTTCTGAAGCGGTTTAAGGAGCTGAGGGAGTGGCAGCTACAACAACAACAGCTGCTGATGCTTCAGCAACAGAGTCAGCTGATGGCCCTGAAGAGTGAACAGAACCGGGTACAGGAGATGATCTCTAAACAACGACAAAGCCAGTGGGGAGGAAAAGGTACTCACTAGTGCACCACTGTCGTGAGCGGTGGGGGCGATGTCAAGGTTGGGGTTGACGTTGGTGATGATAAGGTGTGGATGGTGCCAATAGGACATTCAGGCAGTCTTGCATGAAGTTTGTTGAAGATCACACGTGGTAAAGTTCATTGGTTATAGACCAGTTGGTGGTGTTTTCTTCACTTGTTTCCACTGTCCACCATCTTAAACATGAGATACTGTTCTCATTTTGCCTGATTCAGAGGGTTTTCAGCTTAGGTGTTTAAAGGTTGGTTTAGAAGATGATATCCTACAGAAAAAATGTTAATTTTCACACCATAAGTAATGTATTATGACTTTTATTTGCCACTTAAGTGCATTTTTTGCATGTAAATCTTTAGTGCAAATAAAGAAAATGAAATATTCTCGAGCATGGCATTAAACACCTGTCAAAATGTCAGTGTATATATTTTTCAGTGACAATGGCACCAGACCCATCTCCCTTTATCAGCCCACGTAAAAGGACTGTGAAGCCAGCAGGGATAGCCCAGGCCTTAGCCGGGGGTGTGGTTAACAGATACCAGCAGGTTCATGGGGTAACAGAAAGAGGGGATCATGAAGTACATCAATTTCAGGTATAACTTTTCTAACATTTGCTGTAAAATGTACCATGTCATCATGTATCTCAGATTGAAGTACTGCATATTTACTGTTCATTTGTGGATCATAGGTTTGGTATTACATGTAACAAAAAAATTTACTTTCAAGCATTTTTTTTTTTTTTGTTAACTACATAGTTTACAGGGACACCTTTAATCATGTCGGAGTGAGGAATGGCTGTTGCTATCTAGAATTATGATATAACTGTGTGTGTTACCTGCCTGATACAGAACCATGCGATATTTTTCCATATCAGCATCCTCTGAACATTCAAATGCACCAAACTACTTTCGCATTGGGAATTTCCCCATGCAGTGCTGACCTAGTTACTTTTTTATGTTGAAAGATAAATGTTTTTAAAAACTGAAAATTAGTTGGCAGTAGTGTGTTTAGAAAAGTTCTGTTGAACATTATGGTTGAATAGAATCATATAGTTGTTGTACAACGTTAAATTATTCTGTTCTGTTCTGTTCTTTTCTTTTTGTTCTGCAGGCACAGAGAGGTCTTCCCAAGCCCCATATTCCTGACACAGACTCAGAAGGAGGCTGTAATACAAACCCAGAACTCTATAGCAACCCTGGCTCTATTGACAGCCATGATTCTGCAGAGTTACATCCCTTACAAGTCTTACCAGCTGATGATGATGATGATAGTGATTATAGTCTGGGTGAACCAGTCCACATGTACAATGATCCTGGTCACCTGCGCAATGGTACAACATACAACCCACAACTGCATGTTGAACCAGCACAAGTGTACCACTCACAACTCCAGGGGGATCAGGGGCATCAGGAGACTGCACCTATGCCTAGGTCACAGAGGTCACCAAGGGAGATAACTGTGAACAGACTTGCCAAAAGTGAAGGTTATGAGCTGGAAGCAGATGAGGGTACAGGCTCTCAGTCTTTCTACTCCTCACCTGTAGCTGCTCAGCCTGAGAGGCCCCCACCTGAGTATTCCCCTGGGATAGGGCATGAGGCCAGGCATGGAGAGGACTCTTCCTTACGAGGGGATGATGATCATCATGAGGAGGTATCATCCACTTGTTCTAATTTGAAACAGCTGTATTTCATTTCAAGTTTGGTGTGTAAAAATGCACTTTCATAAAGGCCATAAAACGGTCATCAGAATCAAGCAAAATGCGTGAAAAAAAATGGTGAACTTTAGGTGTAATACTTTACAGACATCAGAGGACAACATTTGTAATAGTAACTTAATGATCAGCATGAGGAGGTGTGTACTTATTGTGATTTCAGACTAATTGGAACTGTCGTTTAGAGGATGGTAATGAAAGATTTCTGTTTTTATTTGGAGGTCTTAGTGGTTCTGTGTTAAAGTCTATTCTACACCCAAAAATGAAGAAAATGAGGCAAAAACAGCATATTTCAGCTCTTAACTGTTGTTCTCTTTCTCTTCCTCCACTGAGGTCATACATTTTAGAGGTCATGCCATTTGCATTGGCAGGCTTATTCCATTGCAGTTAACCTAGGCATTTCAAAGCTGTTGAGTGTTCGTTCTTTGTTGAGAGATGTAGGAACGTAAAAATTCCACTGTACATGTATTATGATGTCATATCGCTGAGCTCAGATTGGAACATGATGAAACAATTGTTTCTTTTTCCACGCCATGGCATGGGGATGTAAAATATCAAAAATGTAAAAACAGAAGTGATATCTATAAACTGTGCGCACTAACACTTTTATCACTGAAGGAACAAACTTACATTCTTTTATGTAGACATAAACAGTGTGAAATCACATTACTCGGGGAGATAAACGCACCAGTCAGTGTGTTATGTGACACACTTGATGTTGTTTGAAAGGTCATTTCTATGTAATATGTATATTTGCACATGGCCCACAACCGACAGAGAGGTAGCGTAGTGATTTTACTCCACTGAACATTCAGACAAAGTCACACATTTAGACACTATTAGATGAAACACTGCAGCACAGAAGAGTATTTATGTGCATTTAATCCATATAAGCAAGTATTCTACCCTGCTGTTAGTTGTGGGCAGTATGCAAATATAGATATTAAATAGAGATGACCTTTCAAACAACATCGAGTGTGTCACGCAACACCTTCCCGAGTGATGTGATTTCATGTCTGTATAAGAATCTGAGTTTGTTTACTTGATAGATTACTTTTATGATTTATATAAAGGTGAACTATTAGAAGTTCCTTCAGGGATAAAAGTGTTACTTCCCACAGTTTGTAGACATCCCTTTTGTTTTTACATTTTTGATATTTTACACCAAGACGCCTTGATGTTAAAACAGAAACATTTGTTGCAAGGCGTTCCATCCTGAGCTCTGCGGTATGACGTCATAATACATGTACAGTAGACTTTTACATTTCTGCATCACTCAACAATAAGACATGACGTCATACATACACGGCTTTAATGTATCTAGATCTGCTATGGCCTAAGCTTGCCATTGATTGGTCTAAATTGCATGATCTCTGTGGATGGAGTAAAACAGAATGGCAGTATGAAATATGCAGGTTTACCACATTTTCTTCATTTTTTGGGATAGAATAGACTTTAACACCTTCATCTTGGTGGTGTTGTGCTATTCATTACTCCTGCTGATAAACACCGGTTCATTCTCTGTTAAAACAGCTTGGTGACCCAGTTATTAGAGAGCCAATCAAATGGCTGAAATCAATGTCTGGTCACAGTTGGGAAGGTGTACCAGCAACCTGCAGATGTTCATGGTTTTCCCATAGAATCTGCTCAGTTTATTTCCACTATAATGCTGTCTGTCGTCATACCAGTGGAGCATATTTTTAAGTACAACGTAAAACACCATTCAAGTAAATAAATAAACTTGAATATTTTTTAAAAAATAAGACAATCATGTATTTGAAATGTTATTCTTGTTTTCATTGCAGGCTTCTTTTTCCAACCAAGATCTGGATGATAGACCTGTAGCATCAGCAGTGGGGGGTAAGAATCCTTGTAACCTGTGTAATTATGAGAGACTCGTTGTTTGGCTTGTTATCCTTCTTTACTAAGACTGCTGACTGCTACTGTTGTTGCTGTTGCATTGACAGCTTTGACTTGGCCAATGAGGTCGACTTGTGGTTCAGCTAAGGGTTTTGGGGATGAGGCTTGTCAGGTATCTCTCCAGGATGGTGGTATTACATGTAGTTAGATTGTTTTGACAATTCCATTTCTTAGAATTTTATATATGTATGGCAGTTGTCAGGTTTATGGATGGAAGAAATGGGTTAGTACCAAGTGGTAACCTCTGCCCTTTGTCAAGTATCCCACACTCAGGGGACAGGTACATGTAGTTCACATGGCCAGCTACAACGTTCACATGAGTTAGTACCAAGTGGTAACCTCTGCCCTTTTGCCAAGTATTCCACACTCTGGGGACAGGTACATGTAGTTCACATGGCCAACTACAGCTTTCACATGGGTTAGTGACAAGTGGTAACCTCTGCCCTTTGCCAAGTATCCCATGCTGTGGGGACAGGTACATGTAGTTCACATGGCCACCTACAACGTTCACATGAGTTAGTACCGAGTGGTAACCTCTGCCCTTTGCCAAGTATCCCACGCTGTGTGGACAGGTGCATGTAGTTCACATGGCCAGCTACAGGGTTCACAAGGGTTAGTACCAAGTGGTAACCTCTGCCCTATGTCAAGTATCCCACGCTGTGGGGACAGGTACATGTAGTTCACATGGCGAGCTACAGGGTTCACTTGGGTTAGTACCAAGTGGTAACCTCTGCCCTTTGCCAAGTATCCCACACTCTGGGGACAGGTACATGTAGTTCACATGGGTAAGTTTGCCAAGTATCAGACAAACCATTTAAGGCTGGGGCAGAACCTTCGGCTGCTATCTTGGAGCCTGCGACCGCTTTTGGGAGGAGCAAAAGCATGAAGATTATAACATACTGTGAAAGGTGTAGAATTAGAGAATAGTTAGAAATTAAATATTTTGACTGCCTACCTTGTGCAGTAAATCATGGGAATAAAGGTCTCAGGTTAATCTCAGATTTAGTGTGAATCTCCAGGAATAACTGTGCAATCTTTGATAAGACATAGCTCACCCATAAAACTGACTGCCATTGAACTTTCCCTGGGTTCTTGTCTTACACAAATACGATATGCATATCTGTATGTCACATATAAGAAAGTTTGTTGGTATCGTGCCAAAGGTGGTTTATCCAGGGCACTCCGGCTTCCTGTACCCATGTCATATGATGACTGCTATCATATAATTAAAGCTGGCTTCCTCTCCGGCCGTACGTGGGAAGGTCTGTCAACAACATGTGGATGGTCATGGGTTTCCCCCTGCCCGGTTTCCACCCACCATAATGCTGGCCGCTGTCGTATAAGTGAAATATTCTTGAGTTCCATGTATAACACCAATCAAATAAATAAATAAATCATATAAGCAAAGCAATTCCTGAGTAAGCAACAGTCACATAAGTAAATGAATGAAAAATTGTGTTATCATCCAGGGAAGAAGACATTTGAGGAACTGTTAGAGGAGCAGTTGAGGGCAGAAGAAAAGAAGGTAGGCTGTTAACCTTTACATGCAACCAGCTGTTGGTCAATACTAAGTCCAGGTTCAGTTCCAGCTTCTGCTAATTTGTCTACAGCTTTGCCTACTTGTAGAGTATTGTAACAACAACAGCTATATCAGTCAATTAGATATTGATCTTAGTGTTTGGTAATTTTTTTAGACTTTGTTGTGATGTCTTTATTTCTGTAAACCTTAACTCTTGTGACATATGTGAAACGGGGGAAGACGCATTACCAAAATGTACATTACTTTTTTTTTCTCTTAAGTCTCAAAAATCTCCCAGATCTCCAGAAAAACCTGTCAAGCGACCTTTCCTTCGTAGAGGTCAAGGGTTAGAAAGGTTTAAAGGTCCTCCTCAAAAGAAAAAGACCCCTGTCCCTGCAAAGTCATCCACCACAAACAAGAAAACTGAAGTGCCTAAAAGAACTGTGACTACAGCCAAGGCTTCAGTTGCCTCAGGGTCGAAAGGACAGAAAAACAACAGCAGCAACAAGCCTGCCAGTGCTAAGGCAGATACAAAAAAAGAGGACTTGAATGAAGGAGTAAGTGATGCTTCGCCAAAAAAGGAAATTACCACTACCTTGTTACGTTGTGGGAAACTTCAGTAACATATAGGCCTAAGTGATAAATTATTGAAATTCCTTGTTACATTCGTTGGAGACCACTTGACTTCCTCCTGTATAGTGTGACTGTAATAAAGTCACATGTGGGGAAATTGGTCAGTAATTTTCCAAAGGTTGATGGTTTCCTCAGGGCACTCTGGTTTTATCATAAAACTGATAACCTGAAAACCTACAGATGGTCGTGGGTTTCCCCCGGGCACTATGGTTTTCTGTACTCATAAAACTGACAACCTGCAGATGGTCGTAGGGTTCCCCTGGGCACTCTGGTTTTCTGTACTCATAAAACTGACAACCTGCGGATGGTTGTGGGTTTCCCCTGGGCACTCTGGTTTTCTGTACTCATAAAACTGACAACCTGCGGATAGTCGTGGGTTTCCCCCGGGCATTCTGGTTTTCTGTACTCACAAAACTGATAACCTGAAAACCTACAGATGGTTGTGGGTTTTCCCCTGGGCACTCTGGTTTTCTGTACTCATTATACTGACAACGTGCAGATGGTCGTGGGTTTCCCCCGGGCACTCTGGTTTTCTGTACTCATAAAACTGACAACCAGCAGATGGTTGTGGGTTTCTCCTGGGCACTCTGGTTTTCTGTACTCATAAAACTGACAACCTGCGGATAGTCGTGGGTTTCTCCTGGGCACTCTGGTTTTCTGTACTCACAAAACTGACAACCTGCAGATGGTCGTGGGTTTCCCCCGGGCACTCTGGTTTTCTGTACTCATAAAACTGACAACCTGTGGATGGTCAGGGTTTCCCCCGGGCATTCTGGTTTTCTGTACTCATAAAACTGACAACCTGCGGATGGTCATGGGTTTCCCCTGGTTTCCTCCCACTATATTGCCGGCCGCTGTCGTATAAGTGAAATATTCTTGAGTATAGCGTAAAACACCGATTAAATAAATAAATAAATAATACTGACAGTCACTTTATAAATGAGAAATTCACAAGCATGGCATTAAACAGCAACCAAAGAATCAGACAAATATCCCTTGTTAAAGTCAAGTTTTTTTTCAAAAATAACATCTTTTACCTTCATTTTTAAATAGACACAGACTTCTTTAATTTTGCCGTGTTGGTTGTGCCATCTGAAGATCACCTGAAATAAATTAAATTAAAAACATGATATAACAGATCTTAAGTTTTTTGAGCCTTGTGTATAAGAAAGTTTTAGGAGGTTTTGTTCCTGTCAGTATACTGTAACAGTAGTGAGGCCTCATATGGTATGTTTTGGGCAAAACTGCTTGTTTCAGGTTCCTTCATGTAGCACTGAACGCCTGTGTTAGGCCTACGCTGACATGGCTGAGACCAGAGTGCAACAGGGAAACCGCATGTGTAATATGACAAAAATAATGTGTAATATGACAAAAATAATTTTGATATCTGTGTTAGAACTACCGCATAAACAAAGTGATGTTAAAGAAATGCATGAAATTTTTGATCATCTTTCTTTCCTTAAAGAAGTCTTTCAAGAAGCCCGGTCTGGCTCCAAAGACCATACAAGAACTCCCTGGATTGCCTCAGAAGTCCCTAAAGTTAAAGCCCTTGGCTCAGAAATCTTCTGTGTCATGTGACAAAAAACTAGACCTGACAAAAAAGCAAGCAGTGACCTCTGAAGATCAAACTGACCTTGGTTCTAAACCTGGCAAATCAACAGGATCGGAGATGAAGAGAGGGGAGATTTCTTCACAGTCACAGCCAACACAGCAAAATGGGAAGTACAGTAAAGTGGATGCATCTTTCTTGTCACATTTAGAGAAAATGCAGGAAAATTCAGAGGTATGTGCAAATTGATTCTTTTTTTTTTCACCCAGTTTTAGACAATAATACACGAGGTTATTTTAGTGGAAAATTATGTGAATTTATGTACACTAGAACATTTCACATATGGCGACAGGTAGCATTGTTGGGGGAGGAAACCTAGCAGAGCCCAGGGGAAACCCACAACCTTCCACATGTTGCTGACAGACCTTCCCATGTAAAACCGGAGAAGAAGCTATGCAGCATGACCTGGACAATCAGTGACTACAGTGACTTACATTTATGTACAAATTAATACACTGGATCACAGATTTTGATAAAATTGCCAAAAAAAAAACAAACCATAATGCATTCATTGTTAGATAACATAGAAGAATCTATTTAAAAAACTTCACTTCTGTGAACATCAAATCCAAGGCTTATCTGCCCTGAACTGCAGAGTGTTAATGTTTTTAAGATGACTGTAAAGCTTAAGGTTGTATGAAACTTCGTAGCTGACAAACACCCTAATATAAAGACCATGATCAAGCCAGTTAGAAGTGGATTTGCACACTCAACCCCTTTGGTTGAGGCCTAGTCATCTTCCAGAACCTTGATCAAAATTTTGTTGAGATTTTGTCATATTTAGTTAATATTTGACCCTCTGTCATCACCTGCCTGGAATTTGTGCTGGTTTTTACAATATTTCATGATTTGTTTTCAGGTGGAAGAAGAAGACTTGGAGGAGTTTGAAATGTTGGAACATTTTGCTGACAATGCATCTTTCTCAAGTAATTCCTCATTAGTAGTCAAAGTGCTTCAGAAGGACAGGTGGAAGGCAGCCCAGTTACAGGTAGACTCATAAGGCTGTTTTTTTAAAATTTATTTATTCATTTCTGTTTCTTTACTGTGTTGTCTGGTGATATGTTTTCTTCCAGAATTTAAACATCAATAGTATGTTATTGAAGTTGTTACAAAGTGTAATTTTCTGTGGATATCAGAGGAGTAAATTTTATGCGATGGTTTTGCATTTGTCTGTTGTCATCGATCAAAATCGTTTTCAAGATGTATTTATGCTTGAGACTGCTGATTTATCAATCAAAATCATTTTTAAGAAGTATTTATGCTTGATACTGCTGATTTATCAATCAAAAGCATTTTCAAGAAGTATTTATTTTTGAGAATGCTGATTTATCAACCAAAATCATTTTCAAGAGGTATTTATGCTTGAGACTGCAGATTTAGCAATCAAAATCATTTTCAAGAAGTATTTATGCTTGAGAATGTTGAGTTTTGGCATTAGCCAAATTAGTCTCAATTTCAGTGTAAAACATTATTCTGCTCTCTGTCTACAGGGCAGTGTCCTCCCCGCACATCAGGCACCATTGTATTACATGGAAGACCACAGGAGATTCTTTGCCCCTCCGCAGGCTGGGTGAGTATTGTTGTTGCTCAGAAATATCAGTTACAAGGGTTAGCGGATTATGGTAATGGTAGGACTCGAAAAAGATTAGTGCAGTGTGTCACTAAGATGACTCAAAAGGTTTAAAGGAAGGCGTTATTAGATGAATCAATCGTGTTAGTGAAAGGTAGTACGGAGATGACTCAAAAAGGTTAAGGAAATGTGGTTGTGAGATGATTCAAAAAGTCTAATGGACTGTGGCATTGAAATGACTCAAAAAGGTTAATGGAATGTACATGTAATACTGAGATAATTCAAAAAGGTTAATGAAATGTGGTTGTGAGAGGATTCAAAAAGGCTTATGGACGCATTGAAATGAGTCAAAAGGGTTAATGGAAGATGATACTGAGGTGACTCAAAAAAAATATTGCAAGGTTTTCCTGGGATGACTCAAAGGGATGCTGGAAGGGTGTACTGAGATGACTCCAAGGGATATTAGAAGGCTGTACTGAGATGACTCAAAGGGTTAATGAAAGGTGGTACTGAGATGACTCATAGGAAAGTGAAAGTGATATTGAGCTAACTCAAAGGTAGGTGGTACTGGGATGACTCAAAAGGGTTAATGAATGGTGGTTCTGAGATGACTCAATGGAAGGTGGTACTGAGATGACTCAATGGAAGGTGATACTGAGATGACTCGAAGGTGGTGCTGAGATGACTCAAAGGAAGGTGGTGCTGAGATTATTCAGAATGGTCAGTGGAAGGTGGTACTGAGGTGACTCATAGGAAGCCGAAGGTTATAATGAGATGACTCAAAAGGGTTAATGAGAGGGGATACTGAGAGGATGCAAAAGGGTTAATGGGAGTACTGAGATGACTCAATAGGGTTATTGGAAGAGGGTATTGAGCTGGTTGAGAATGCCCGGTGTGAATGCACACCTATTGAGATGGTTCGAATGCCCGGTGGGGAAGGTGTAAATGTACATCTGTTGAGATGTTTCAGAACGCCTGATGGGGAAGGTGTGAATGCACACCTGTTGATATGGCTCACAATGCCCGGTGGGGAATGTGTGAATGCACACCTATTGAGATGGTTTGAATGCCCAGTGGGAAAGGTGTGAAAGCACACCTGTTGAGATGTTTCAGAACGCCTGATGGGGAAGGTGTGAATGCACCCCTGTTGAGATGGTTCAGAATGCCGGTGGGGAAGGTGTGAATGCACACCTACTGAGATGGTCCGAATGCCCGGTGGGGAAGGTGTGAAAGCACACCTGTTGAGATGTTTCAGAACACCTGATGGGGAAGGTGTGAATGCACACCCGTTGAGATGACTCAGAACACCCGGTGGGGGACGTGTGAATGCACAGCAAGATGGTTCGAATGCCCGGTGGGGAAGATGTGAATGCACATCTGTTGAGATGTTTCAGAACACCTGATGGGAAGGGTGTGAATGCACACCTATTGAGATGGTTTGAGTGCCCAGTGGGGAAGGTGTGAAAGCACACCTGTTGAGATGGTTCAGAACACCTGATGGGGAAGGTGTGAATGCACACCGAGATGGTGCGAATGCCCGGTGGGGAAGATGTGAATGCACACCTGTTAAGATGGTTCAGAATGTCCGGTGGGGAACACCGGGTGGGGAAGGTGTGAATGCACATCTGTTAAGATGGTTCAGAACACAGGGTGGGGAAGGTGTGAATGCACACCTG
This sequence comes from Liolophura sinensis, assembly GCF_032854445.1. Classification (NCBI taxonomy): domain Eukaryota; kingdom Metazoa; phylum Mollusca; class Polyplacophora; order Chitonida; family Chitonidae; genus Liolophura; species Liolophura sinensis. Next base: position 5,270,912 of record NC_088304.1, on the reverse strand, counting down.
TTGAGATGGCTCAGAACACGCAAGGTGTGAGTGCACTTGTATTGAGTTGGTATATTGAGATACTCTGAAGTGTCACTGCTCAACCTTTCGATGGGGTATCTTGGCCAACCTCTAAAGTTTCAGATTAGCTGTTCTTCACTCATCGTCAAAACCTGTAATCCAGGAATTGAACATGCAAAATATTTCACTTGATCAAGATATGGCAATTTATCTATCCATCTGAAATTACCATTTGAAAAGAAAAAATATTCATGGTACTTGTATGTCAGTTCCAATCCTTCATACATTGAAACTACAAGTATGTGTTGTGTTTTCTTTTTTTTCAATCTAAATTATGGAATATGTACATGTATATCAGAGATAAATGACTGCCAGCTTAATACCTACATGCATTAGTAGTGAAAGTTTGACATTAAAATACTGAACATGACTAAATCCTACCTAGCACAGAACAAACCCATCTGTGGATGTAGTTGAGTGTTAGCCTGGTACAAATACCACTGGTTGTTGGTATATGATTGGAGTGCGGCAAATATACGTATCCTGACAAGTATATTTGATGAATTCAATGTTTGAATATGTATGTTCTTGTTCAGACACGGACAGACTGCAGAAACTACAGCTAAGAACGTGGAAGATAACTCGCCAGATGTTGTTCTTCTTGATAGTAGTGATAGTGACAGCTCTAGTTCTGACAGCTCTGATACAGAGACAGAGGACAATGATTTGTTATCTACAATAAAGCAGCGAGATCTAGTGTCAGAAGGCATGAATCTCTCTAGTCAAGCAAACGTAGAAAAATGTGATGCAGGATTGCAGATGGAAAATGTTCCAGACGTTCATCAGAAAAACACAGAGTCAGAGTTTTACTGGAACTCCAAAAATGAATCTGATTCGGAATTATCTGATAAGGAATATAGCTATGACAGGTTGTCTGAGAAATCAGAAGTCACGAAATCGCCAGTAAAGAGGAAAATAGCGGGAAGAGACTATTCTAGTGCTAGATTGGCAAAGTCAGCCATTAACAGTGCTTCCATGACAGAGGACATTCCAGGCTACAAACTGTCAAAAGAAAATATAATGAACAGCCATGACAGTGATGAGGTTCTGTCGCGCTCTCCTGAAGAGGAGGTAGAAAAATCACAGCCTAGTAAGAGCCAGTCAGTTGACAGAAATGCAAACAACCCCGGTGAATCAACGGGAAATTCCAAAGAAGAGGATTCTGGGAAGGATGAGGCAAAGAAATTGTGTGAGGATGAGTTTGATGATGGGGAAGAATGGGGAGAACAGAGTTTGAAAGACGCAAAACATGACGGGTTGAGCTCTTCTGAGGAGAGTGAGGGTAATGACACACTGATAGAGGACCAAGGGGCAGGAAGACAGACCAAGGCTAACTCAGGTGAGTGTAAGCTGTGTACTTAATACTCAAAGTCAGCCACAGTGTGAGGGTTTTGACAGTAAATAATATGATGTTAAATGTGACATTAATTACTCTACCCATAGAAATATATGATTGCCTTTGTATTTATTGGTTCCTTGAGCAGCGTTAGGGTGATTATGTAATGATGACATTGGTTTCTCTTTAACACATATTTGAAATAGCCATATCTGTGGTCTTGAATTGTTCTGCCCAGAGAAATCTCCAAGTTATTGACAATATGTAACCACTCAGGTGCTCTGGCCAGTTCATTCAAAAACCTTGAAGTATCAAATTATTACTGCTTAGAAACAGTTTTATCATAATTTGGATCAAATATGGGAATTTCAAGGTTTGATGTTACGACATCTTCACAATGTCTTTTGTACCACGAGGTTGTTCCTTCATAGCACTGGAGGGCAAATGACTGAATGAATGATTAAGGCTTAACGCCACATCGGCAATATTTGAGCCATATCAAGGTGAAGTAGGGCTAATGAGTGCATTTTATATGTACACATTTTATATATGGGCAAGTATATGTAGAGTAATTGATATTATTCATAATCAGTGAATTTTTTTTTCCCGGAAATATTTAGTTTAGTTGATTTGTGTAGGTACTTCAGTAAATTAAAGTCCTATTTTGTAGATAATTTTCAATATTGTATATACCAGCCCGTATTAAAATGTATTAATAAGCCCAGCCACAAAGGAATGTCACCATAATGTTAAAACACAAAATGCTCATGAAGGGAAAGGAAAATATCAAAATATAATTTTGTGGAACGTTACCTGTTTTGATGCCAGTATTACTGATTATATAGCTAAACAGCTTTGACGTGGTTGTGAAAAGTAATGTGGCAAGCTAAGATCTTAGCTAACAGAAGGTACATGTAGAACTAAAAACCTCCAGATGTGGTTATTTCATGCATGTAATAACCTTCAGTTGATCATTACGTGTATAGTTCCAGCCTTGTTTTGTTCAGGTTCTTCCCCAAAGAGATCTGGGGCTACAGATCTCTCCTCCCCCGGCAAACCATCCCCTCCCCCTACGTCCAAGCTCATCACTAAGCTCTTCCCCAAACTGCGGCCCCAGAAACCCTCACCAAAACAGCAGGTAAGTCACAGAAGTTTAACCGTGTGTTGTAGTTGCATTTAATTTAGTGGCACTACTCCCAGGGACTCTGTACTAAAGCGGTGTTCTGACTGAATCCAACTTTTTTTTATCACTGAGTTTGCATTCTTGAATCCAGCTCTCTAGTACTTCAATTCACTCAGTGTATTCAGGTTTCTTCCGCCTAAAACCTGAATAACTGAAAAATTCCAAAGTACAGGTCTCAGTTGTTCAAAACTGGATTAAAGAGTTAATACCAGATTTAACTTTAAACCAAGTCTTCAGGTTTGTACTCTGCCTTAAAAAAATGCGCAACAGTATATTTAATATGAATTAAAATTGCTGCTGTTTTACTCTGGGCAACATGCATTGGCTGCTGAGTTTGGCTAATATTTTATACATAAGATATTATTCAGTACCAGTGTTAGCTAATAGACTTTCCAATAACTGGGCCCAGAAGCAATCACCATACATACATCCTAGTAAACTTTGACTACTTTAAGGTTTTGTGTTAATTTTGTTATCTTTAATCTTTAGTATCTCAAAAATAACTTCATATGGTAGGGGAGATTTTTTCTGGGTACCTGGTTTAGATGTTTGTCAGTCAAGTTGCCAGTCTGAGCCTTTAGACAGCATTTTCAAGATTTTGCCATCGCCTTTGTTTTTGGGGCATGACCTTATGTCCCCATGGCTTTGAGAAAAGTTTAGCTCCTTTTCGTCTTTGATGTTAGTCAGAGCTGTATTTCTCACCTGTCAGGAGCAGCAGGAGAAGCTGCAGGCGGCACGGGAGGCTCCCATGAATGATGGCATACAGTCTAAGGTACTGAGAGACAAGCTGGCAGAGTTGGAGACGGAGATCAACAAGTTCCGTGCGGAGAATGCAAATCTGGAAAGACTGAGGAAGGAACGAGAGGAGGTGAGATATGGGACACTGCTCTGTTACTATGACAACGCACATGTGTTTATGAAGCCAAATACAGTGCTCATAGAAAACACTGTGGCCCCTGCTAGCTTGAATCTGTGAAAGAGTTACTCTTGCAGCAGCCAGTCTGTGGGTACTCGCGGGAACTATGCATTTTACGCCGTACTCAAGAATATTTCACTTATACAACGGCAGCCAGCATTATGGTGGGAAGAAACCGAGCAAAGCCCAAGGGACACCCACGACCATCTGTAGGTTGTTGGTAGACCTTCCCACGTACGGCCGCATTGGAGAGAGGCTTCTGGGTCATTACGCTGCACTAGCACGCTAACCAACTGAGCCACAGAGACCCACCACAAGGCTTCACCAGAACAAGCCTACATGTACATGTACCTTCAATTTGGACAAAATTATGCCTGACTTTAACAGTTTAACACTTTTTCTCAGAACATTTCACTGTATTGAATTAAAACTTAACTCACCATAAGAAGCTACAGATCAAGTTCAAGTTTCAGAACCCTGTGCCCAGTTTGGACAAAATTATAACGGCTTGGACTTAAAGCTTTCCAAACTCTTTTTCTTTTTAAGTGATTCATTGTGTCCAATTGAACTTTGTTTTTTAAATGATTCATTGTATTTAATTGAAACTTGAAAAGTGCTGGGCTGATTTGTCGATTGTCAACATTATGACCATTTTTGATAAACTTAACTGTTCTGATGAATCGAATGGCTGTTGAAGAAAGAAAGGTTACAACTGTACACTTTTGTTACATTTAGGGGTTGTCAAAACTGAAGAAAGAAATAGAAGATTTTGAGAAAGAGAAGAATGAAGAACTCCAGAGATTGAATGAGTTTAAGACACAGGAAATGAAGAAACTCAAGTTAGTACTGTATTTTTTTTCCTCATGTATAGGTGCACCACGAAGTGTAATTTATACTTTAATTTTTGTAAGGTCGAGGGAAGTGATGTCCGTCATTTGTTGAGAGTTGATATCTCGTCCCACAGTGTGCGTCACATAATTTATTATACCTGCACAGTTCGTACTAAATTACTTAATTTGCATGTCTGTAGCGGTACTAGCCATCATCTGGTTGTATATTTTTTATACAAGCCTAATTGTTGGCTATTGCCTTGTGAACGTGGGATATTACTTTGTGTGCGTGACATTACTTCGCTTGAGCATGTTATCATTGTACACCTCGTTTTGCTGAATGTCACGTGACCATGTATTGACCACTGAAAACCAAGAATTAGTCTGTGAGGTATAATAATGTTATTTATGCTGTATGAATCAAGAAAGTCATCGTTGCTTGCCGTAATTAAGGCCGGAGCTGTATAGTGTGTTGTTCAGTCCTGCATTTGGGATGTCGCAGTATAGACAGATAGGCTACATGTCATTCATGTATTTCAAGAGGTCGCTGGTTGTGGATTCATCATTGACCCTAGGTATTCCATTTGTCACATTGATATTACGTATTGATTTATTTCTCATAGGCATGAGAAGAAGGTGTTTGAGAAATATCAGAAAGCTGCCCGAGCTGTCCCAGACAAGAAAGAGAGGGAGGAAATTGAGACTTTAAGGTCACAGGTAAGTTCAGTGTTAAACAGAATGGCTTGAACATACTTGACTTCTGGAATGATAATGACACATATTTGATTTTTTAACTTCATCCCAAATGTAGTGTTTCATTTAAGATCTGAGGCGAGGCAGACCGCTTCCCAGCAAAATGTACAAATCCCCTGGATCACTACAAACAAGGGGACACAACTCTGCATTTCTCTATTGTCTCTTAATGGTGAAGAATCCTTTACAAAATTGCTGTTCAAATCTGCATCCTGATCAACAAAAATTTTTTGGAATGGCCCTTATCCCAAAACTATCTTGTGCACAGACTTTCATCCAAAACTTCTTTGATGAAATTGACATGCAAAACGTGCAGACAGACAGACAGACGCATAAACAGCTGCAAAAACATAAGCGTAAATATTGTGATTTTGTCTCTGTGTGTTTCAGTTATCCGACCTCCAGGAGGAACTGAAGAGAAAGGAATCTCGCTGGTCATCCAACACGAGCCGTCTGAAGAGTCGGCTAGAGGAAGTAGAACAAGAGAATAGTGAACTCAAGGAGGAGATCAAACTTCTGGAGAAGAAACGTCTAGAGTGGCTACAGAAGGAACAGGCCAACAAGGTCAGCTACCTAACCCTCAAGGTCATCGAGATTTTCTGTAGTTGATTGTCCATTGTCTGTAAGACCAAATTTATTTGGAGGGAGACAATGGACGAAGTGTGATTTTTTTCAGGCAATTTGTTTGTAAAAAAAATTCCTTTAGATTTATTCAGTTATGTAGCATGGTGACATGTTAAAGTTTAAGAAATAGAATTTGTGTTTTAAAACAGTTTTGACTTGTGTGACGTTGTGTCAGAGCATTTGGAGATGTAATAATGAATATTGTTTGGATGCAAAAGCCCGTATTCAGATACCTGTTCTGCCACCAGGCAGAGAACACCTGTTGAAAACTTCTGCTGTTATATACATCTGAGAGGAGTGTATGTACAAGTATTGATATGTGTCCACAATTCGTGCTTTTGTAGTTTTGTCTACATATCTTCAGTTGATTCTAGAGGCGTGTTATGAAAACCACAGTTCTTCATTATTGATAGTTGACCACCCAGTTTCTCTTTTTCCCCCTCCCCCAGGCCACAGAGCGGTTCTTCTCCCAGGCGTCTGCCCCTCCCTCCAGATCTACTCCTGCCCTGGGCTCAGCCTCTAACTCTGTCACTAATGGCTTTGGTTTTATCAACACGGACTCTGAAGAGGAAGTAGATCCGGTCAGAGGTAAAGTTACTGTTTAATTTTACGTTTTTGTTAACTGTTGCTGGTTAACAACCAAGAATTTATCACTTTTACATTAGAAGTAGTAAGTTTTGTTGGCGGATTAAATGAGAATAATCCACTGACCCGTGGCAAGCAACTGATAAACTTTCCTACATGCCATGTACAAATTTGCCTACCATATTAGTGGAGGACAAGTGGTGTTGAGGTAAGACAAACCCTGGGAAATGGCCTCATGTATGTTTGCTTGAGGTTTATCAGGGCTTGTAAGAGCCTTACACCATCATGTGAACAATGAGAGTAGAATAATAGTTAAATTTTGTGACCGGTACTCAAACCCTTACATGTTTCAGTATAGCAGCCAGTTTGAGCTGTTTAAATTTTTACAGTAGTGAATGTCTGATGTATTTAAATTTCTGATGGTGCTTCTCAATATTATTATCTGCTGTGAGATAATGTAAGTCAAGCATTATGTGTTTAATCATTTTTGTGAATTTAATACTTGAACAAGTAATGACTTTAAATTTATGTGTTTCGGTGTGAATTTGTGATTAATTGTTTGCACTTACCTCTTCCTTTGATGCTTACTTTAGACGAGAAGAAAAAGGTGTCCAGAAATCCTCCATCTCACATATCCAAAACTGATGGCAAGAAACCTGGTCAAGTCACCAATCAGAAGCCAGACCGGCCCAACTCAGCCAATCACCAAAGACCAAAGAGTGGCAAGCCAGTCTCAACTAATCACAAATCAGATAAATTGAATTCCCCGTCCAAATCAACCAGTCACAAGAGGAGTCATTCAGAAAGGCCAGGCAATAACATGAGGACATCGCTGACAGAAGATGTTCCCAGAAGGCAGATCACAGCCGAGGCCCTCCCACAGCTGTGAGTACGATGACCACCTTTCACTTTGCTTAAACTGTTCTGTGGAAAGATTGTTTTAAATGGTTGTTTGATAAAAAATATTAAGCTTTGTCTTAGGTGTTGCCAATTTCATGTTACGGTGCTTTTATTTATTTTATGAATAACAGACTGAAAGGAAAGAATTGGCCTCCCATCAATGAGGTCGCAGTGAGTTCAAATCCAGCTCATGCTGACTTCCTATCCGGCCCTACGTGGAAAGGTCAGCCAGCAATCTGCATATGGTTGTGGATTTCGCACAGGCTCTGCCGCGTTTCCTCCCGCCATAATGCTGGCCACCTTTATATAAATGGAATATTCTTGAGTACGGCGTAAAACACCAATCAAATAAATAAATGAATGAAAGAAAAGAAACTGAAAATAGCAGTAAATTCAGATAGATGCTGTTGTGATCAGTAGCAGTAGAATCACAATTGATACATAATTTCATGGCTGGAAGGGACTTAAAAAACCATACATGTACCTGTAATGTTGCAGCATCAAAAGTTCGTCAGGGATCTTAGGAAACCACACAAATCACCAGTCAAATTCAAGCTTTATTAATGATTAATTGTGGAGGTAGTTTTGATTTCGGCCACTCTGTTGCATGGTGTTAAATCTGAAATAACGTCACAGGAGTACCCTTGTTCTTCGGTCTTTTGCTGTTAATATTTTGAAACATTTTGAGAGAATTGAGTTGTGTGAAATAGTTTTCACAGTTTTATAAAGCTAGCATCTTTAATGACACAAAGAAAGCAATTTTGACATCATTTTCATAATAATTGTATGCATTAATTCAGCAGAAAAAAGTGCTTTGGCGGTTGAAGAGATTGAAAATTTACAGTAAATCATGTTTTTGTGTTAACAGTGTGTCTGAAGTGCCGAGTGTGTCAGAGTTTGAGCACCGGGTCCCGCCGCATTCACGCAAAATGGCTGCCCGTTTTGACATTGACAAATCCTCAATAGATAAAGGCGTGGATTACGAGGAAATTCAGCATCCAGATGGAAAAGTAAGGTTTTGTTTGGTGGATTTATTATAGTGATTATGTGAGCAGACTTTTCCTCTCCCGTGCCTATATCGCCTCTTTGGTTGGGGGCCCTCATTTACGTATACCTTTAGTTTCACGGAAGCTGATCGGCCCCTGATTAATGTTGTCTCAGGTTCAAATCCAGCTCTCGCCAGTTTGACTGTTACTTTGAAGTCAGGAGATTTATCAGGTGTCTGGCAAACGTTTGTGGTTTCCTTTGAGCACAGCTGTTTTTTCCGTGCATAGTACCGAGCTCCGTCATATGATTGAGAACTTCTTTAGATGAATGAAATATAGAAATCACCTTGTGCTCTGAAATTTTGTAGACTCAGGTCTCAACCATCTTGCTTTTTAAACAGATAACAGTTAAAAGTGGTTATTATCATGTGGCGAGTTTCATATTATTTTGGAAGCAGGTGACATATTCATTTGTACACTGGAATATCCACCCATGTTGTAGCCAGTGAAATGCTAGCGATTGTTTTTTAGGTGTAGTGAAAATGTTCTCTGTTTTTGTTCAGCTGGAGCGGATTTTTAACACAGGTGCGAGGGAGATTCTATTTTCTAACGGGACCCGGAAAGAGATTTCCTCTGACGGCCAGTCCATCATCGTCAGTTTCTTCAATGGCGATGTCAAACAGATCATGGCTGACCAACGAGTGGTAAGTTTGTCTTCCCTTTCTGTCTCGTGTAAGACTGAAGAAATTTAGAAAAACTTAGTAGCTAACACTTTTCAGAAGTGCATGCCTTGGCATTTGTGTCTGTCTGTAACAAACTTACATATCTCCTTTAACAAACTTACATATTCCCCAAGCTTTCAGTCTAACTGGGCGCTTATCAATGTAGTAAGTAAATATGTAGTTTCAAGTATCAGATTAGGACCTTTCTGCCACAACACAACATCAGCAACACTCCCAGTTCACAGACATATCATCAGCTGTTCCAGCAGTTCTTGGCCAGTGGTCTGCAGAGGGTAGAGTTTTGGGCATTGGCTGGCTAAGTAGTATAATGGCTTCTGCTTGAAGTCCATGGATCCCTTGAGCAATGGTCTCACAGACAGCCTCCTCTCAACAGAACTGCTGTGTCTACATGTGAAAGAAAAGAGGTAAAATTTTGCTCTAAATGGTACATTTTTAGAGGCGAATAAATGCTATACAATATAGATCTGAGATCTGTTTCACTCTTCCCAGTTTGGTTTTCAGGAAGCAGCTTGAAAATTTCAATTTTGGGCCTGTTAAAGTTTTGAAAAAACCTGGGAATTTGAAATCTTTTAAGTGTATGAACCTTGTTAAACCTTGTTCCTTGTGTTACGTTCTCAGGTGTATTACTACTCAGAGGCCCAGACAACCCACTCCACCTACCCTGACGGTCTGGAGATACTACAGTTCCCCAAGTAAGTCACATCTTGCTCACTCATTATGTGTCATGTGTCACATATTTTGTAAGAGTAAACTTCCGAGTCTTTGTAAAACATATTGGGACTTCAGGATATACCGCATTCACAGTATGTTCATCCATTCACGGTATGTTCATCTGTACAGAGCATGTTCACCTGTACACGGAATGTTCGTCCATGACCTCATTTCCGAATATTCCTGGCCGTTTATGGAAATTATGTGTGAAATAGAGGCGTTATTAGGAAATATAACATATGCCTCAAAAATATAAATTGAAACTTCATATTTTTTTTCTTTACCTCTTTCTTCATTTTGATTAAAATCGTACTCTTCATTTTATGGTACCTTTTCGTGTGTTCTGTAACCCCAGTTCATTTATTCATTGAGTCCATCTGTCATACAGTCCTAACTCTGTGATCACGTTGTTACAGTAACCAGGTAGAGAAGCATTACCCTGACGGCACTAAGGAGATTACCTTCCCAGACCAGACTGTCAAGTACCTATTCCCCAGCGGGGTAGAGGAGAGCGTCTTTACAGATGGTACAGTGATACGTGTGGAGAAGTCTGGGGACAAGACTATAGAGTTCCCTAATGGACAGAGGGAGATTCACACTCAGCAATTCAAGGTAGATAACTCTGCTGGGTTTAGCCTCAGATTTGAGGTTTTCAGGAGTGAACTTTTTTTTTATCAATTCTATGTTATCTGACATACGTTTTACAGTTTGCTTTTTCAATCTTAACTTAACTTTTGATCCAGTGTACTGATTTGTAGTTACATGTAAGTCATTGTAGTCACTGATCGTCCAGCTTTGCATGGCTTCCTTTCCGGTTGTACCTGGGAAGGTCTGCCAACAACCTGTGTATGGTGGTGGGATTCCCCCAGACCTTGTCTGATTTCCTCCCACCCCTTGTCTAGCTTCCTCCCACCCCTTGTCTGGTTTCCTCCCACCCCTTGTCTGGTTTCCTCCCACCCTAATGCTGGCCGCCTTCCAGCATAAGGAGCACAATTTGATTAAATTGCAGAGGATAGTATCAACAAACCTTTTCTCTTCGTTTGTAGGACTGTACGGTATTGCATTTGTATAACTGGATGTTTTGAGGGTTATCTAGAGCCATATTAGTTCTGAAAAACATTTGGGCTCCCAGACTACTACAGCTATATTAAAGCTAACGAGTAAAATGAACGAGAAAGATAATGTTCATGATGGTTTACCTTTAAAAAGTTTTAGTTTTCATACGAATTTGTTTCATTCACAGACTTAAAAACTGTAAGAATGTATCATTTTGAGTTGCTTTGTATCAGATTTCTTGCACGGTTACAATTAACATTTGGGGTCAGAACCTCCAATTTTTTTCTATATTTGACTTTGGTTTGTTACAAAATGAAGTTTTCTCACTGTTCTAAGGATAAACTTGATCATTGTAGAACACCTTTCATTTTTTTTTTTTTTATTTTATCACTGAAGAAACTTTTCTCACCCATGAATCACATGTTTTTGCTCTCCAGAAACGTGAGTACCCAGATGGCACGGTTAAAACAGTGTTCCCCGACGGGCGACAGGAAACGCGCTACTCAAACGGACGGATTCGGGTGAAAGACAAAGAAGGCAACGTTGTCATGGATAAACGCTCATAACCCCTGAGCATTCAGATACTTTCTAACTCTGAGATTAAGTCATCTCTTAAGTCATGTCGGGCCTGTTCAAAATATGAAGTGGACAGTAAATTAACTAATGCTGTCCCAATGAACGTTCATTGTTACACAAACACTTTTAGGGAATATTGAAATTCTCGATATACATGTACATATATGAATTCCAAGATTCCCCCACCTCTACTGACCTGTTCTATTGGCCTCTGTGGCAGTAAGTGGTCAGCAGTAGTTATTCAGCCATTCATGTCATGTTACACCAAGTTCCTTGGACACATGACTTACTCATGTGTCACTTGGAGGAAAGTTCATCAGTTACTTCCCAAAGCTGAGTAATTTACCCCCCCCCCTCCCCCCTCCCCCCTCATAAAACAGACTGCCCTCGTGTGGGTGAAAAGTTCTCGCGTACTACATGAAACACCAATCAGATAAATATGAAACTGTTATTCCTATGTTTTTGTGCTGATGGTGTAAGCAGAGAAATCTGTCTGTTTTCTCTGTGTGATGCTGAGTGGCCATTGGCAGAATTTAAAATGAGTTAACTGAAGAAATTCATTGTTTGCTCAAAAAGCTCACATTTTTGTATGAAACTTTGATCGGAATACAAGATCGCTTATTTTTGTAATGATTCTTTTTCAGATAGTGATTTATGGTAATTTGTGGATAATGGTGCTGTATGTTTGAAAACGAAAACCATTGTAAACTGTCTATGATGATTTATTTTGGTCACAGTCTACAAAATCAATGTAATTTAGTTACTTTTTTAAAGTTGTTTTTTAAGTTTTAATTTGGAACATTTTATTTCACATTTGTGTATACCTTTGTTCTTAATACAAATCAAAATGATCCAAAACCTCCCCATGAAGATGTTGGTGTTGATTATAAACATCCGTAACAATCTGATTGCTCCGTCCCTATTACCAAAGTGCCTCCTTTTTTATACAACTTACATGGCGTTAACTTTGGACCTAAAGTAGCACGTTCGACCACCAATATGATATATACCAGTCATTTGTGCTTAAATTCCCACTGATCTTAAATACATATATACTAGTATTGTTTTCAGTATCAGAAATGATGTCAAAAATGTTTTCGCCAACATTTTCACTGATTTTGTTATAAGTTGTTTCAGAAAAAGGTCTGATTTTCAGAGCTGATGTTTTCCTTGACATTGATAGAGCATACAGTTTTTCCTGTTTTAGTGGTTTTGTCATAATGTCAGAAAAGGCATCAAAAAAATTACATGTTCCAAGACAACTGAAGCGTCATTTAATCTATATGCATCTGTCTCATAATGTTTAATAGATATTTACGGTGAACATCTTAGTTCTTAAAACATTTTAGTCGCCTGAGCAACCAGTATTTTAAAACGTTCTGAGAGAACGATTGGGTGTAGAGAAATAATTTGCACAGTTTTAGAAAGCTTGCAGCTTCGGTGACACAAACAAATCATTTTAGCCTCATTTTCATAATAATCGTATGGATAAATTTCGAAAAGGTTGAAGAATTACAGTACGTCAGTTCTGCCGATATACACAGTGCATTTCACTTGTTTTATGTCTTCTACTGAATTCCAATATTCTCAGCAGACTAGTGCACAGCACGCCCCTTGTGATGTTGGAATTAATGAATTTCTGCAATTTAGATTTCATAATTAGTCGAAGTACATTTTATACATGGATTTGTAATGAAATTTGATTATTTATACTTGTATAGTTCATCACTTTTTTCTTTATTTTTATTGATCTGGATTTGGTTTATTTTAGCAAGTATGGTAAGCAGTATAATAGAATTGCATGGCTCCTAAAAGATCTGCATATGTTCAAGTATGTGCGTATATCTGTTGTAATTTTCCTAGTTTGACCTCATACCTTAGGGATCATCATCAAACCGAGTTAGATCTAATGTACTGTTGAACATTTCAGCAAATTTTCATTTTCCTGAAACACTCTGATACCCATTTTGCTTGGAAAGTTAGTGACTTTGTCTTGAACCACATGTCAAATGCCCTGGCTCTGAACATTAAATCAGAAACAAATTTGAGGGGGAAAAAAAGCTCCAAAAATCTTGGGAAAAAACAAAGGTCACATCAGTGTTGCAACAACTAATAGCAGTAATCCAGATGAGAGTTTTATCCACCCATGTTCTTACAGACAGAGGGTCAGCTATTCCATTTCCCTCCCTCTCCTGGATGTGGCATGGGTAAATCAGAATTATATTAACATTGGCCTCTGGTTCTCATGTCATTAGCTGATGTCTTCTTTGTGTTCTAACATGTGAATTTCAACCAGGAAATCTACGCAAGACATTTTACGAACCTCTCTAAAAAGCTAAACTGAGTTTAGGTATGATTTACAAGCATAGCAGCTGATTTCCACACTGTCCCAAAGTACTCTGAAGGTCTTTGTAGTATGTTGTCTAGAATGAGTAGGTAAACTCTCCCTGGCATTAAATTATAACACTTTATTTTCTGGCAACGAAAACCACATCACATTGTATACATTGATCTGGATGTGGATGATATGTCAAATACAGGTATATACTGTACATTGTAACAAATCATATACATGTAACAAAACACAGGTATATACTGTACATTGTAACAAATCATATACATGTAACAAAATACAGGTATATACTGCACACTGTCACAAATCATATACATGTAACAAAGGTCATGGGGAAGGGGTCAGCTCTCCAGTTAACCTACATGTATATGAAGCATGTCACCTAATTCCTTGGTTCACATGTTCAGAAATGAACAATATTCAGTTCTATTCCAGTTGGGTTAATATCTTCCTTAAGTCCCAGACTATAAGTTTGAACTTTAGAAAGTAAGTATCATTAATTTTCAGCCACTGTTCTAGCAGATTTGGGGTATTCGTTTTGACAGCAATAAAATGTAGATGTACTTCAGCACATTTGCTGCTGCCGACTTCATTCTTAACCTAGATGTGCTGCAAAGTATACGAGTGCTCCATCACAAGCCTGTACATGAATGTAGTCAAATGTGTACGAGATTTTGTACTAGCCGCTGATATTAGTTGAATGATTTCTGCTCATTTAACAGTTGTCTCATTTCAGATCTGATGTGTATATCCTATGGAGTGTAAATTCCTGCTTTATTTATTGCCCTGCCATGTCTAATTGTACAGCTGTATAACACTCAGTAAACTGCGTTGTTTAGCTCAGACCTCATTCTTTATTGTTTGTTTTTCATTTAAAGCTGGGACTTAGTCCCAGTATAAAGTGATTATTCAAAATCTCTACAATCAAGTCTATAAGTAATTATTTCACTAACTGAGGTTTCTGACTGGACGAATGGTGTCCTGTACTGAAGTTGATACAGGTAATATATATGTGGGACAAATATATAATATATATATCTTGGACGAATATATAATATATATATCCGGGACTAATGTAATATATATGGGACAAATATATAATATGTGTGTTATATTAATCTCAGTATATATGTAGTCTGTGTTCCTTATTGTCATTGGGCAGATTGAAGGAACATAACACAGACTAAATCCATTGCTCTGTAGAAAACACCAATGGCTAGAGACAGGTAGAAAAAGTTTCCACCACACCTACACCTGGCCACAGTCAAATAAAACATATTGCATGCTGTAAAATATAAATGAAATAAGAGATGTACTTTTTGTACAAACGTCTGTTCTTTTCATTCGCATTCAATCTATGCTTGCTGGTCAGGAGGTTTTCTGATTTCTCTTCCATCAATATAGTGTGCATATTTAACGTGGAAAAGTCTGTCAGTAACTTGCCAAAAGTCGATGGTTTGCCCTTGGCACTTTGATTTCCTCCTCCAATAAAACAGGTCATCCTTGTATAAGACATTCTCAGGTGTAGCATTAAACAACAATGAAATAAATAATGTGCACAAAAGTGGGTCTTTCCAACAGAGCCTTTACCAACAAAAACACATAATATAAATACACAAATCTGATTCTCGAAAAGTCATTCAGTTTTATTTTTGTTTATAATACAAAATCATGTACAGGCCTGCTGTATCAATAAAAACAACAACAACATACATTAATAAAGTACTAAACCCTTTCTTACTTCCTCTGCAGCCTGATGTCTACAACTGTATTGTTAATTCTACAACTGTATTGTAGACATCAGGAAAATGTGTAAACAAACTATTGAGTTAATTCTCATCAACCATGTTTCAGCTACAGGTACAGTGTATATGCCAAACCTCATCTTCACAGTGAGAGAAAAGCAGATTTGTATACATATAACAGAGCCTTCCCTATCATTAATGGATGGATAGCAGGAGGTGAAAACAGAACACATGGTTTTACATCATACTTCTATCGATCATTTAATAATGATCAGCAGCCCTCTTTGGCTGTCAGCCACCCTTCGTGTTCTTCCTGGAGCCTTTTAGGCGTATGCCACGATGCTAGCCGCTGACGTTGGGCCAACAAAAAGGTACATACGTAGTGCCCTGCAATAATCAGGTTTATCTCATATTTCCTTCTAAATTAAAAAAAGAACAATTTTTATCAACTATGAATGTTTGTCCTGCTTTCATTGTGTTCACCTTGTACACACCATCATTTGGTTTATCCTGAACACATATACTGTACCTTTGCTTTCACAACAGGTTACCTTACGTACTGGAGGAGACATACACAAATAGTTTACAATGTATATGCTGATTTTTATTTATCTGGTTGGTGTTTTACGCCGTACTCAAGAATATTTCACTTGTATGACGACGGCCAGCATTATGGTGGGAGGAAACTGGGCAGGGCCCGGGGGAAACCCACAACCATCTGCAGGTTATTGATAGACCTTCTCACGTTGTTACAGAAAGAAGCCAGCAAGAGCTGGACTAAACTCACAGCGACCATATTTGTGAGAGGCTGCTGGGTCATTGTGCCACGTCGGCGTGCTAACCACATCAGCCACAAAGGCTGGTTTTTCATCCAGTCTCGTATGATGTTTATACAAGTATTACAGACATTGCTACTATGACAATGGTGGCCATATCTTCCGGACCATTTCATGCTGAGATTCTGGCAGCCATTCCAAATATGCAGAGAGAAGATCTGAAGAAAAAACAAAAAAGACAGAAAAAACAGGAATCAATATTTCTTGTTATGTTTTAAGTTCACAGCAGGGCTGTTTGCACAGAAACCAAAAAACCTCACAAAATTTTCGAATGATATTTAAGGCACCTGCTTGAACTGGAGTACAGGCTGTATATTTCTGTAACAGTGTGAGGAAGTCAAGAAAGATTGATTTTGACCAAATCGATCATCAGAAGAGTATTTATTTTATTATCCAAAGAGCACACCAAAAACAGCATGTGTAGGATTTGAACCATTAACCTTAAGGCTATCACTTACACTTAGGTTTGTTTCTCCAGACTGTTGTCAGCACCTGTCTAGTGTCCACAGCCTCAGATATCAACGCCTTCAGGAGAGTCTCTGTTCTGGGCTGAAGCCTGAAACACCAGGAATATTGACGTTCATATGTAATTTGATTTGGTAAGTGTTTAACGCCATACTCAAGAGTTTTCGACTTGTATAATGGTAGTCAGGTTTCAGGCTGGAGGCTTAAACAATCTACCTTAGTTCATCAAATTTTCACTACACCTCGTACTGTGCGTAACTACTGAGAAATAACGTTTTGTGACATTTATTTGCATTTTGTGGGCATGTTACGTTACCTAAGTAACTAATAAGTAAAAGAGTTGCATAGTGTGAAATAATACGACACTCAACTTCAATGTTTGTTCTTCAATAACCCTTGACCAATGAGATTGTAGATGCAAGTCATTCTCTCCCTTGTTTGGCTGAATCTGTAATTTAGCTCGCAACCTCAGTGGTTCACAGCCAGTCGGTCACAGCCGGCCAGTCACAGCCGGTCGGTCACAGTCAGTCGGTCACAGCCGGCCAGTCACAGCTGGTCGGTCACAGTCAGTCTGTCACAGCCGGCCAGCCACAGCCGGTCAGTCACAGCCGGTCGGTCACAGCCGGCCAGTCACAGCCAGCCAGTCACAGTCAGTCTGTCACAGCCGGCCAGTCACAGCCGGTCGGTCACAGCCGGTCGGTCACAGTCAGTCTGTCACAGCCAGCCAGTCACAGTTAGTCTGTCACAGCCGGCCAGTCACAGCCGGTCAGTCACAGCCGGTCGGTCACAGCCGGTCGGTCACAGCGAAAATAATTAATTATCTAACTGGGGAGTTTCGAGATCGAATTATTACTAAAGGTAAAAAAAATGCTTTACTCTATCATGTGACTTGTCAGAAGTGTTAGGCACTGACATCAATTTACCGCTCACCTGTCTCACCATGTTTCAGAGGCACAAATGACACTTCTGTCAGTCTGGAACTTCTTAAGTTTACAAATGCTCAGCTCTTAAATTTTCTTCCTCACTCATCTACTCTAAATGATTTCTGGTGAAACCTTCTTCAGACACCCATAGTATAGTATGTGTAACCCTAATTTCTCAACCTTTTCTCATATAAAACAGCGACTTTCAGTGCTTCATGCACATTTGTAATTTAATTTGTAAATTTTGGAGACAAAACTACACTGATTGGATTGGCAAATTTCAGGGCATCACAAAAGCTATAATTTTATCAGTCTACAGAGACTAATGTCTTCAGAATATGCTTAAATCAACACTTTGCAAACATGTTGAAAATATTGAAGAATTACAGCAATTAAAAATAGTTCTGACTGATAACATGGTACAGTAGGACTTTTAACCTGTATGTTTCATTTGTAATATAATGGAAATCAAAACAGACTTAAAATATCACTGTTGTCTCAACTTACTTGGCCCAAGGTTTGATCATTGTCGCAGGTACAGACAGCAAACATGGAACAAACTGCTTGAGTTCATGGATTACCTCCCCTTCTAACAAAGCCCGTGCAAACCACTTAAAGCGATCAAGACCTTGTGGATATTCCAACTCTGTGGCCGAGACTGCCCAACAACAACGTCCTGAAAAAAACAATAATCACAAGGTTCTGATACGAGTTTCAAAGATCTTGTTGACAAAAAGTATTTCAGTAAAATGTATATATCAAATAAGAGTATCTTTGTTGCCTGATAGTTGCTGTCATCTTTATGGTGCAGCCTTCCGGAATATACCAGACACCAAAAATAAAGACAACACCCCACCCCATCACAAAAGCTCTGTCTTATATTGCAGTTAAGAGATAATGATATTTTTACTGTCTGTCAGCCAATAATGTATAGTAAATATGAGACATATTAAATTTTATAATGAGCCACTGCAGGTCTCCAAGTTGCACCTGACGGAATTTGGGCTAAATTATTATACCTCATGGACTGATTCTTAGTTTCCATTGGTTGAGAAACAGTCACATGATATTCCGGAAATCATGATGTCAGCCCTCAGAGTGCCTCTCTTAGGAAATATACAGGAGAAAATATAGGAGGCTTTCCAGAAAAATATAGCAGAAACATAGGAATTTTGCCCCTAATATAGATATACATACAGGAAACTCCGAACGTAATTCTGAGACCAATGGATGATGTATTATTTACTTAATTGTGTTTAAGTCACATAATCAAGGACTTTTGTATTGTACAGTGGTGGACTGGTCAATTTTATGAGTGAATGGAACTGGTAAACCACAGAACTCTGACAAGTTTGTGCATTATTTAACATAAAGAAATACTGTTGGAAGATAAACAGTTTTCAACAACTGTGCAATCCATTAATTAATCTTAATTAAACATAAGCAGCTATTGCTTTCGCACGCCACACTGTTAAACCACATTTAATTAAGATCTGGTTGACGACTGGTGAAAAAAAATCGTTGTCACAGCGTCAATTTCTTATCTTAAAAGCATCTGGCACTTCATACTTCTACTTCACTCAACAATCAATTGTCAACACAACATCTTTGAGTGCTGAGCTGTTCTATAAATTGGAATACTTGATAAATGTGATATATTTTTACATGATGTCAGTTTCTCAACAGGCATCAACATGATTGATGTACCAATTTTGGTCAATCGGGTAGACGGCATCATGTGGTGAGTAGCTCAAAGCAGACCTAATTTTCGAATTCGACAGATTTTCTGAGGAAATATCAAATAAAGGTCAATGTCAATGGTTGCAAAAGGTGCATAAATGTCTCAGCTTGAGGACAGACCATGTATAAAAAGGATTTGGATATTAACTACTGCACATGCAGAGAGCATTGCCAATACAGATACAATGTCATAATCCAGTGTACACTTCGTCGTAGCAAAGGATGGAAGGGGTCTTTGCGTATCAGTAAATATGAGCCAAGCTTTCACCGGATTTTTGAACTAGTATTCCCCCTTCAATTTTGGGTCTTTTGATAAGGTGTTACTCCCAATGTCCGTAGTAAAATTCTCGTCCTGTACTAGAGCCTTCCCATGAGCAAGACGGCGAAACGAAAATACATGACAAAACTAACATGTCTTGGGCAAAAGTTCAAGACTGACCTTTCTGACTTGTCAGGGTAGATCATCTCGCACATGAAATGTTGATTTCTTGTCACTTTTAAAGGCATTTTCCCAAAATTAATGATGTACGGAGGGGTCAGTCAAGGAGACCATACTTAGGTCGGACTTTGGGTCACTATGGGCCTATGCATTCTAGCTATTATGCTGGAGCACACTGGGCCATTAGTGCTACATGCACTATCCCCGTGTTATTATGTCATAGAGATCTGACACATGGGTATAAAAAATCGAAAGTTTGACTAGATGCATGTAGAGGACTCGTTGTTGATGCAGCTTATACACAAAAGTTTGGCGAGTGTGTAGATTGGTTTCTTTGGTGCTTTAACTATTTATTACCGACAACATATCGATTCAAACATTCCACTGGCGATTGAAAAGACTTTTCTTTACTTCACATTTTTATAAGTCTGATGGGGAATTTTCTGTAGCTTTTCAGGGGGCATGGGTCTGTTTACCAGACGCAACACGGGCTTAGCATAAATTCTGTAATGATAATTTGTATTAAAAGAGAACACTGATCATTCCCACGTGGGTCCGCGTCAGCATTGCACATTCTGTACATTATACTTACCATATGTAGAGGTCATATGACACACCACCTGGTCTTTGACTGGGTCATATCTGGGTAGAGGCTCATCCATTGGCTTAGAATATGTACAGTGAGATGGAGCAAATATCGGCAGCCAATGATCTTCAATGGCTGTCACCCCTAGGAATGCATAACGAAATTTTCACTTTCAAAATTGATAATGTTGATGAGACTTAAAGGATGCAGAAGAATACTAAACCTTTACAAAGGTCGGCAAACCTTAAAACCTCCAAAATTGGTCAAAAATATTTATTGTACAAATCTCCAATAAATGTCAAATATTTTTACAAAAAAAAATCAACAACATTAACTTAATGAATTTCTACTTCTAATTTAAATATTAATTTAATGTAAAATTGATTTGTCCTGTCTATTTTCACAATTTAATTTAAATTTTCATTTACAAAGCATTTTGTCCTGTGCACTATTTTAACATATTAATTCAAATTCTATTTACAAAATTATTTTGCCACCATTTTTACAATTTAATTTGAATTTGATATACAATTGATTTTTCTTCCTCAGACTTATCTATAGCTCACATTTAAAATACCAGATGAATACCTTTCATGTAAAGTTTGGACGTCTCGTGGATGTACTGGTACACAACAAACTCTGCATTCTGCTTGTACAGAACCGAGGTAGGGTGGATAAATACAGGCTCCTCAAGCTCTGTGCACTGAGAAAAAAAACACAAAACAACACATATTTCACAGCAAATGTGTAAGCACAAGGTAGGGTGGATAAATACAGGCTCCTCAAGCTCTGTGCACTGAGAAAAAAAACACAAAACAACACATATTTCACAGCAAATGTGTAAGCACGAGGTAGGGTGGATAAATACAGGCTCCTCAAGCTCTGTTCACTGAGAGAAAAAACACAAAACAACACATATTTCACAGCAAATGTGTAAGCACGAGGTAGGGTGGATAAATACAGGCTCCTCAAGCTCTGTGCACTGAGAAAAAAACACACAAAACAACACATATTTCACAGCAAATGTGTAAGCACGAGGTAGGGTGGATAAATACAGGCTCCTCAAGCTCTGTTCACTGAGAGAAAAAACCACAAAACAACACACATTTCACAGCAAATATGTAAGCACGAGGTAGGGTGGATAAATACAGGCTCCTCAAGCTCTGTGCACTGAGAAAAAAACCACAAAACAACACATATTTCACAGTAAATGTGTAAGCACGAGGTAGGGTGGATAAATACAGGCTCCTCAAGCTCTGTGCACTGAGAAAAAACCACAAAACAACACATATTTCACAGCAAATGTGTAAGCACGAGGTAGGGTGGATAAATACAGGCTCCTCAAGCTCTGTTCACTGAGAAAAAAAACACAAAACAACACATATTTCACAGCAAATGTGTAAGCACGAGGTAGGGTGGATAAATACAGGCTCCTCAAGCTCTGTGCACTGAGAAAAAAACCACAAAACAACACATATTTCACAGCAAATGTGTAAGCACGAGGTAGGGTGGATAAATACAGGCTCCTCAAGCTCTGTGCACTGAGAAAAAACCACAAAACAACACATATTTCACAGCAAATGTGTAAGCACGAGGTAGGGTGGATAAATACAGGCTCCTCAAGCTCTGTTCACTGAGAGAAAAAAACACAAAACAACACATATTTCACAGCAAATGTGTAAGCACGAGGTAGGGTGGATAAATACAGGCTCCTCAAGCTCTGTGCACTGAGAAAAAAACACAAAACAACACATATTTCACAGCAAATGTGTAAGCACGAGGTAGGGTGGATAAATACAGGCTCCTCAAGCTCTGTGCACTGAGAAAAAAACACAAAACAACACATATTTCACAGCAAATGTGTAAGCACGAGGTAGGGTGGATAAATACAGGCTCCTCAAGCTCTGTGCACTGAGAAAAAAAACACAAAACAACACATATTTCACAGCAAATGTTTAAGTACGAGGTAGGGTAGATAAATACAGGCTCCTCAAGAGCTCTGTGCACTGAGAAAAAAAACACAAAACAACATTTATTGACAGCAAATGTGTAAGCACGAGGTAGGGTGGATAAATACAGGCTCCTCAAGCTCTGTGCACTGAGAGAAAAAAACACAAAACAACACATATTTCACAGCAAATGTGTAAGCACAAGGTAGGGTGGATAATTACAGGCTCCTCAAGCTCTGTGCACTGAGAAAAAAAACACAAAACAACATTTATTGACAGCAAATGTGTAAGCACGAGGTAGGGTGGATAAATACAGGCTCCTCAAGCTCTGTGCACTGAGAGAAAAAAACACAAAACAACACATATTTCACAGCAAATGTGTAAGCACAAGGTAGGGTGGATAATTACAGGCTCCTCAAGCTCTGTGCACTGAGAGAAAAAACCACAAAACAACACGTATTTCAAAGCAAATGTGTAAGCACAAGGTAGGGTGGATAAATACAGGCTCCTCAAGCTCTGTGCACCGAGAGAAAAACCACAAAACAACACATATTTCAAAGCAAATGTGTAAGAACGAGATAGGGTGGATAAATACAGGCTCCTCAAGCTCTGTTCACTGAGAAAAAAAACAACAAAACAACACATATTTCACAGCAAATGTGTAAGCACAAGGTAGGGTGGATAAATACAGGCTCCTCAAGCTCTGTTCACTAAGAGAAAAAACCACAAAACAACACATATTTCACAGCAAATGTGTAAGCACAAGGTAGAGTGGATAAATACAGGCTCCTCAAGCTCTGTTCACAGAGAAAAAAACCACAAAACAACACGTATTTCAAAGCAAATGTGTAAGCACAAGGTAGGGTGGATAAATACAGGCTCCTCAAGCTCTGTGCACCGAGAGAAAAACCACAAAACAACACATATTTCAAAGCAAATGTGTAAGAACGAGATAGGGTGGATAAATACAGGCTCCTCAAGCTCTGTTCACTGAGAAAAAAAACAACAAAACAACACATATTTCAAAGCAAATGCGTAAGCACGAGGTAGGGTGGATAAATACAGGCTCCTCAAGCTCTGTGCACTGACAGAAAACCACAAAACAACACATATTTCAAAGCAAATGCGTAAGCACGAGGTAGGGTGGATAAATACAGGCTCCTCAAGCTCTGTGCACTGAGAAAAAAACAACAAAACAACACATATTTCACAGCAAATGTGTAAGCACGAGGTAGGGTGGATAAATACAGGCTCCTCAAGCTCTGTGCACTGAGAAAAAAAACACAAAACAACATGTATTTCACAGCAAATGTCTAAGCACGAGGTAGGGTGGATAAATACAGGCTCCTCAAGCTCTGTTCACTGAGAGAATTTATTTACTTATTTATTTGATTGGTGTTTTACGCCGCACTCAAGAATATTTCACTTATAAGACAGCGGCCAGCATTATGGTGGGTGGAAACCGGGCAGAGCCTGAGGGAAACACACGACCATCTGCAGGTTGCTGGTTCCCTGCACAGAGGAAAAAAAAATTTGCTCCTAAATGAACAAATTTGGGAAATGAAAAGTTTAAAATCAGAATATATCATTTAACCAAGTTTTATTGCAATTCTTTTAATACCAGACTTTCACTCTGACACACACTAGCAGGTGCACCTAGTGCACTGTGTCAGCCTTATCTCACCTGGTACGCATGTCTACATTTTTTAGCCTCCTCATCAGCCCCAGGGGGTGGGTCTGCACACCTCCTACAACACACACAGCTCAGGGGTTAGGGTACTTGTAGGAGTCCAAGTTCACACAAATGCATATTTAAAACGTTCCATAAACCCTCTCAAAATTTTCCGACAAAACAAACCTCTGCATTCAGACTGACATCATTACAATTTAGTGAAATTTGAATTTAACTGGCTTATTCATTCAATATTACTAAAATTTACCGAAATTTGAATTTAATTTCAGCTTGTCTATGCCCTATTTGTGCAGATTGACTAATTTGTTCAGACTGATATCATCAAAATTGACTGAAATTTAAATTGAATTTTAACCCTTTTATGCCCTACTTGTACAGGCTGAATAAGTAAGTTATCTCTCACCTTGCTACATGGTCTGCCATCCCAGCCAATACAATCTGTCGTAACAGCTTGGCCTGTAAGTCATTAGGGGGAGATAACTTAGGATCAAGGCATAGGGAGGTGTCAGGAATGACTAGGTTCACTGTAAACAGAAAAGAAAAAAAAGCAGTTTTTAAAATCAAGCAGCAAATTTTGCAAAAATGTTTACATAGCACATTATCATGGCCCAGATCCTATCATCTGCCAATTTTTCAACACCAATTTTTATTTTTTTATTTTTTTTCAAAACTGATCATTCTGCCCAGTCACACACATGTGAACGGTCAAACCACCATCTATACATTGACGAGCTCTTTGTCTCATGGAGAAACTTAAATTTGTCTCTGTCAGAAAAGACAAGCAAATGACACTACGTTCTTGTTCAAACCTGTATTAGTGAGCTGTGCACGTAGTTTGCGTATTTCCTTCATGGCCTTATAGCGAACGCCGTGGTGAGCGCAGAAATCCGGGGAACAGCCCTCGTACTCACACGCCCCCACAGCCTTCAGCATCACCATCAGGTCACCTAGCAAAAACGAGTGGCCCTGAGAAACAGAGAAAAGATGCGGAAACTTACAGAGGCTACACACGTTCCACTTTAAACAGCTCCTCCTTGTTGCAGGACGAAAGTTGCTCTTTCATATGCAAAAAGGAATTGGGGTAATTAGGTTTTGTCTAACATGACAAGGGTAATTAGGTAGGTTGAGAATAGTCGTTTCCACACAAGGATGGTGAAAAGCCTTTACAAGGAGAGATGAGTTCCTCTGGCTTACAAACTGAACCAGGCCTGAAAATATGTAATGCATCATTATGAGTAAGTAAGTGAGTGAGTGCTTGGGGTATAAAGTCATATCTAACAATTATTCCGTCATAAGATGACGAAGGAGTCCTTGGAGTGTATGTAATGTGCTTCCTTGTTACAGGACGGATTTCCACCGCTCTTTCATCTAGTGCTGCTTCACTGAGATGCCTTACCGAAGGCAAGTAAGCCGCACCACCCAAGCCATTATACTGAAACGGGTCAACTAGTTGTTGCACTATCCCCTTAATGCTGAACGCCAAGCGAGGAAGTTACAACTTCCTCTTTTTTTGTAACGTCTTAGGTGTGACCTGACCCAGGATTGACCCTGGATCTACCCCTCTCAACACCGCACTGTTTTGAGGTTAAATAAAGACCATAAAAACTTACTTACGTTGCTGAATTTTTTTTCAGTAGTACATAATCCTACTTCCCAAACAAACCTCAAAACACCTTTCTAAGATCAATGGAACCCTTTTAAAGTGAAATTCAGCACCTGACTATTGTCTATATCCACTGAAAGACTACCATTAGAAGTATCTAAACCGGCATTAAATATTTTTTTTAGATTTTTTTTAACCCAATAAATATTTTGTGAAACTTTGCCTTGACACAGTTTCAGCACCATCTCCATTATTGAGGGCATTTACTCCAGTTCTCTAACATGCAAGGTATTTTCTGTATAATAGTCTAAGCAGTAGCCTATGACAGATAAAAGTTGGGCTTCGACGATGAAAGGCCAAAGTGATAAACATAATTTTTTTGGAAATTGGATATATTGTTAGAACATTTCTTCTGCTGCTTGAACTGTTGATACACCAGGCCTACTGAATCATTTACAAGGAACTCAAGCCTGTTTGAACCCTGTTTCAATAGCCTAGCTGCAGGTTCATGGCCGGGGTATTCGAGTTTCAGGTCACGGCCTCAGAGAGGTTGTGCTGGTGATTTTGACTCCAATTAAATGTTTACATAATTGCAACAGGATTCATGCTCAATTCTGCAACAACTGCAAACAAATCTAAATACCACTGGGGCTGATCTAGGCACTGGGCTGTCACTGGATTTATGCTTCACTTTTTTAGCGCTGGCTTGAAGTGCTGATCCAGTTACAGCAGACGTCAGAGAAAGCACCTCGGGCTGAACACAGCTAGTGGTCTAGCTAGCATGTTAAGAGATTGTCTCATAAGTTCACTTCTTATGTTAGTTATCAAAGCTCATCAAAGTAGAGTTACATGTATTATTTTCTCACAATACAACATGCTTAAGACAAGCTTTGAGGAATTATTCTGTCGCCAAAAATCGATTTCAAACAGATATCACAAATATTTGCTCAATATGATTTTTGTTGCCATGGTAACAACACTCTTACAGTGCCTGCCCATGTACGTCTGATCTGGTACATCCGCACACGACGCTGTCTTTGTTCTTCTTTCTGTGAACATATAACAATTCGATTTCATTCCGAGGTTCCTCAACAGAAAATAGAGCACATTTTACAATACGCGTACTGCGAATTTGCAATGGATGTGATGTCCCACAGGAAGCCCCTTGATTCATGGATGTTAGAAAATATAATGAAAAATAATTTGGCCATCTGGCCAGTCATACAAGGTAGAATGTCAAAAATCAGACCAACTGACCAATAGAGCAACTTAAATAGTAGTGATGAATTTTAACAACTCAATATTGAAGCTAAGAACCAGATTCACAACTTACAGCATTCTCCATAGCAGCGGGCTTCTCTATTTCTTGGAACATCTCCTGCACAGAGAGTGCTGCTACTATGGCAACCACATATGGCAACAGGTCATGCTGATGGCCCAGTGCCAACATTTTTGCATATCGTGGAGAAACCGGGAAACTCGCCATAACTCGACCAAGGGGAGTAATCTTTGTGCTAAAATCTAAAACAAAAAAAAAAAGAAAGTATTTCATTGTTTGATTAGTGCTTTACACCAAATTTAAGAAATTTATATTTAAATAACAGGCAGGTCTATTGTAGGAAAGAAACTTCAGCGTGCCAAAAGCACATGTGAACAGCCAATATTCACAATGTACTCGGTAACCTCCTGATTCAAAAACACAGTGACATAAAGTTGTCATCTGTACAAGGCCTTACTCGTCATCGGCTGATTGGCTGGGTAAAGAATAACTCTTTAGTTAAATGAGCCCTAAAACAGAAAATATAATTAACATGATGAATACATGTGGGAGGAGACTAAATTGAAACCATTAAATTGGGCTATTTTCTGGCAAATGTTTATCGGGGCCTCCGTGGCTCAGTCGGTTAAAGCGCTAGCGCAGCGTAATGACCCAGGAGTCTCTCACCAATGCGGTCGCTGTGAGTTCAAGTCCAGCTCATGCTGGCTTCCTCTCCGGCCGTACGTGAGAAGGTCTGTCAGCAACCTGCGGATGGTCGTGGGTTTCCTCCGGGCTCTGCCCGGTTTCCACCCACCATAATGCTGGCCGCCGTCGTATAAGTGAAATATTCTTGAGTACGGCGTAAAACACCAATCAAAAAAAAAAAATCAAAAATCAAATGTTTATC